>NW_027445911.1:5000-12500 GCF_038048845.1 Mixophyes fleayi
GCAGCGCCGGGCCTGGTTAGTACTTGGATGGGTGACCACCTGGAAATAGCAGGTGCTGTAGGTTCTTTTTTTCATTTTTTTTTCTCTCTTGTTCCTGCATCCTTCAATGCTAGTGTTGAGATGTATAAGAGATGTAGGAAAGTTAACAACCAATAACTACAGCCATATCACCTTGAACAAGCCCAAACTCGTCTGATCTTGGAAGCTAAGCAGGGTTGGGCCTGGTTAGTACTTGGATGGGAGACCACCTGGGAATACCAGGTGCTGTAGGTTTTTTTGTTTTGTTTTTTTTTTTCTTTTGTTCCTGCTTCCTTCATTTCTGGTGTTGAGATGTATAAGAGATGTAGGTCAGTAAGCAAGCAATACCTACAGTCAACCACCCTGAACATGCCTAATCTCGTCTGATCTTGGAAGCTAAGCAGGGTTGGGCCTGGTTAGTACTTGGATGGGAGACCACCTGGGAATACCAGGTGCTGTAGGTTTTAATTTTTCGTTTTTTTTTCTCCCGTGTTCCTGCTTCCTGCAATGCTGGTGTTGAGATGTATAAGAAATGTAGGTCAGTAAGCAAACAATACCTACAGCCACACCACCCTGAACAAAACCAATCTCGTCTGATCTTGGAAGCTAAGCAGGGCCGGTCCTGGTTAGTACTTGGTTGGGAGACCACCTGGGAATAGCAGGTGCTGTAGGTTTTTTTTTTCCGTTTTTTTTTCTCTCTTGTTCCTGCATCCTTCAATGCTAGTGTTGAGATGTATAAGAGATGTAGGTCAGTTAACAACCAATAACTACAGCCATATCACCTTGAACAAGCCCAAACTCGTCTGATCTTGGAAGCTAAGCAGGGTTGGGCCTGGTTAGTACTTGGATGGGAGACCACCTGGGAATACCAGGTGCTGTAGGTTTTTTTGTTTTGTTTTTTTTTCTCTTTTGTTCCTGCTTCCTTTATTTCTGGTGTTGAGATGTATAAGAGATGTAGGTCAGTAAGCAAGCAATACCTACAGTCAACCACCCTGAACATGCCCAATCTCGTCTGATCTTGGAAGCTAAGCAGGGTTGGGCCTGGTTAGTACTTGAATGGGAGACCACCTGGTGATACTAGCTGCTGTAGGTTTTTTTTTCCGTTTTTTATACTCTCTTGTTCCTGCTTCCTTCAATGCTGGTGTTGAGATGTATAAGAGATGTAGGTTAGTAGGCAAACAATACCTACAGCCACACCACACTGAACAAGACCAATCTCCTCTGGTTTTTGAAGCTAAGCAGGGCCGGTCCTGGTTAGTACTTGGATCGGAGACCACCTGGGAATACCAGGTGCTGTGGTTTTTTTTTTTCTCTCTTGTTCCTGCTTCCTTCAATGCTGGTGTCTAGATGTATAAGAGATGTTGGTCAGTAAGCAAGCAATACCTACAGTAAACCACCCTGATCATGCCCAATCTCATCTTATCTTGAAAGCTAAACAGGGCCAGACCTGGTTAGTACTTGGATGGGAGACCACCTGGAAATACCAGGTGCTGTAGTTTTTTTTTTCGTTTTTTTTCTCTCTTGTTTCTGCTTCCTTCAATGCTGGTGTTGAGATGTATAAGAGATGTAGGTCACTAGGCCAGCAATACCTACAGCCACACATCCCTGAACAAGCACAATCTTGTCTGATCTTGGAAGCTAAGCAGGGCCAGGCCTGGTTAGTACTTGGATGGGAGACCACCTGGAAATACCAGGTGCTGTAGTTTTTTTTTTTTCGTTTTTTTTCTCTCTTGTTCCTGCTTCCATCAATGCTGGTGTTGAGATGTATAACAGATGTAGGTCAGTAGGCAAGCAATCCCTACAGCCATACCACCCTGAACAAGCCCAAACTCGTCTGATCTTGGAAGCGAAGCAGGGCCGTGCCTGGTTAGTACTTGAATGGAAAACCACCTGGGAATACCAGGTGATGTAGTTTTTTTTTTTCATTTTTTTTTCTCTCTTGTTCTTGCTTCCTTCAATGCCCGTGTTGAGCTGTATAAGAGATGTAGGTCACTAGGCAAGCAATACCTACAGCCACACATCCCTGCACAAGCCCAATCTTGTCTGATCTCGGAAGCTAAGCAGCGCCAGGCCTGGTTAGTACTTGGATGGGAGACCACCTGGAAATACCAGGTGCTGTAGGTTTTTTTTTTTAGTTTTTTTTCTCTCTTGTTCCTGCATCCTTCAATGCTAGTGTTGAGATGTATAAGAGATGTAGGTCAGTTAACAAGCAATAACTACAGCCACACCACCTTGCACAAGCCGAAACTCGTCTGATCTTGGAAGCTAAGCAGGGCTGGGCCTGGTTAGTACTTGGATGGGAGACCACCTGGGAATACCAGGTGCTGTAGGTTTTTTTTTTTTGGTTTTTTTCTCTTTTGTTCCAGCTTTCTTTAATGCTGGTGTTGAGATGTATAAGAGATGTATGTCAGTAGGCCAGTAGGCAAGCAGTACCTGCAGCCATGCCACCCTGAACAAGCCCAAACTCATCTGATCTTGGAAGCTAAGCAGGGCCAGGCCTGGTTAGTACTTGGATGGGAGACCACCTGGGAATACCAGGTGCTGTAGGTATTTTTTTTCATTTTTTTTTCTCTCTTGTTCCTGCTTCCTTCAATGCTGGTGTTGAGATGTATAAGAGATGTATGTCAGTAACCAAGCAATACCTACTGTCAACAACCCTGAACATGCCCAATCTCATCTGATCTTGGAAGTTATGCAGGGCCGCACCTGGTTAGTACTTAGATGGGAGACCACCAGGCAATACCAGGTGCTGTAGGTTTTTTTATTCATTTTTTTTTCTCTCTTGTTCCTGCTTCCTTCAATACTGGTGTTGAGATGTATAAGAGATGTAGGTCAGTAGGCAAGCAATACCTACAGCACACCACCCTGAATAAGCCCAATCTTGTCTGATCTTGAAAGCTAAGCAGGGCTGGGCTTGGTTAGTACATGGATGGGAGACCACCTGGGAATACCAGGTGCTGTAGGTTTTTTTTTTCGTTTTTTTTCCTCTCTTGTTCTTGCTTTCTTAAATGCCGGTGTTGAGATGTATAATAGATGTAGGTCAGTAAGCAAGCAGTAAGTGCAGTCTCACCACCCTGAACAAGCCTAATCTCGTCTGATCTTGGAAGCTAAGCAGGGCCAGGCCTGGTAAGTACTTGGATGGGAAACCACCTGGGAATACCAGGTGCTGTTGGATTTTTTTTCTCGCTTGTTCCTGCTTCCTTCATTGCTGGTGTTGAGATGTATAAGAGATGTATGTCAGTAGGCAAGCAATACCTACTGTCAACCACCCTGAACATGCCCAATCTTCTGTGATCTTGGAAGCTAAGCAGGGCTGGGCCAGGTTAGTACTTGGATGGGAGAGCACCTGGGAATACCAGGTGCTGTAGGTTTTTTTTTTTCGTTTTTTTTTCTCTCTTGTTCCTGCTTCCTTCAATGCTGGTGTTGAAATGTATAAGAGATGTTGGTCAGTAGGCAAGCAATACCTACAGTAAACCACCCTGAACATGCCTAATCTCATCTGATCCTGGAAGCTAAGCAGGGCCAGGCCTGGTTAGTACTTGGATGGGAAAGCACCTGGGAATACCAGGTGCTGTAGGTTTGTTTTTTTTGTTTTCTTTTTCTCTTGTTCCTGCTTCCTTCAATGCTGGTGTTGAGATGTATAACAGATGTAGGTCAGCAGGCAAACAATACCTACAGCCATACCACCCTGAACAAGCCAAAACTCATCTGATCTTGGAATCTAAGCAGCGTTGGGCCTGGTTAGCACTTGGATGGGAGACCACCTGGGAATACAAGGTGCTGTAGGCTTTTTTTCTCTCTTGTTCCTGCCTAATTCAATGCCGATGTTGAGATGTATAAGAGATGTAGGTCAGTAGGCAAGCAATACCTACAGTAAACCACCCTGAACATGCCTAATCTCATCTGATCTTGGAAGCTAAGCAGGGCCGCGCCTGGTCAGTACTTCGATGGGAGACCAACTAGGAATAACAGGTGCTGTACATTTTATTTTTTCGTTTTTTCTCTCTCTTGTTTTTGCTTTCTTCAAAGCCGGTGTTGAGTTGTATAAGAGATGTAGGTCAGTAAACAAGCTATACCTACAGCCACACAACCCTGAACAAGTCCAATCTCATTTAATCTTGAAAGCTAAGCAGGGCCGGGCCTGGTTAGTACTTGGATGGGAGAGCACCTGGGAATACCAGGTGGTGTGGGTTTTTTTTTTCTTTTTTTTTTCTCTCTTGTTCCTGCTTCCTTCAATGCTGGTGTTGAGATGTATAAGAGATGTTGGTCAGTAGGCAAGCAATACCTACAGTAAACCACAGTGAACATGCCCAAGCTCATCTGACCTTGAAGCAAAGCAGGGTCGGGTCTGGTTAGCGCTTGGATGGGAGACAACCTGGGAATACCGAGTGCTGTTGGGTATTTTTTTTTGTATTTTTTTCTCTCTTTTTCCTGCTTCCTTCAATGCTGGTGTTGAGATGTATAAGAGATGTAGGTTAGCAACCAAGTAATACATACAGTCAACCACCCTGAACATGCCCAATCTTGTCTGGTCTTGGAAGCTAAGCAGGGCTGGGCCTGGTTAGTACTTGGATGGGAGACCACCTGGGAATATCAGGTGCTGTATGTTTTTTTTTTCATTTTTTTTTCTCTCTTGTTCCTGCTTCCTTCTATGTTGGTGTTGAGATGTAGGTCAGTGGGCAAGCAATACCTACATCTACACCACCCTGAACAAGCCCAATCTCATCTGATCTTGGAAGCTAAGCAGGGCTGGGCCTGGTTAGTATTTGGATGGGAGACCACCTGGGAATACCAGGTGCTGTAGGGTTTTTTTTAATTTTTTTTCTCTCTTGTTCCTGCTTCCTTCAATGCTGGTGTTGAGATGTATAAGAGATGTAGGTTAGTAGGCAAGCAATACTTATAGTCAACCACCCTGAACATGCCCAATCTCATCTGATCTTGGAAGCTAAGAAGGGTCGGGCCTGGTTAGTACTTGGATGGGAGACTTCCTGGGGATACCAGGTGCTGTAGGTTTTTTTTTTTTCGTTTTTTCCTCTCTTGTTCCTGCTTCCTTCAATGCTGGTGTTTAGATGTATAAGAGATGTAGGTCAGTAGGCAAGCAATATCTACAGCCACACCACCCTGAACAAGATCAATCTCGTCTGATCTTGGAAGCTAAGCAGGGCCAGGCCTGGTTAGTACTTGGATGGGAGACCACTTAGGAATACCAGGTGCTGTAGGGTTTTTTTTTTTCCGTGATTTTTTCTTTCTTGTTCCTACTTCCTTCATTGCTGGTGTTGAGATGTATAAGAGATGTAGGTCAGTAGGCAAACAATACCTACAGCCACACCACCCTGAACAAGCCCAATCTGGTGTGATCTTGGAAGCTAAGCAGGACCAGGCCTGGTTAGTACTTGGATGGGAGACCACCTGGGAATACCAGGTGCTGTAGGTTTTATTTTTTTGTTTTTTTCTCTCTCTTGTTCCTGCTTCCTTCATTGCTGGTGTTGAGATGTGTGAGGAAACGGGGTACTACTGGACTGAGAACTATGTAATCATCACCCGTTTCTCACGGTTTATTGTACTTTTTAATCCTTGGCCCAGTCTAAGTATATACACCAGAGCATTGGTGTATTATGTGTATTATTATTTCATGTTATTAGACACATTTTGCCCATACTATTACCTGTGATATTGTATGTAGTATAAATAGAAACAATATTGCCATACTGTGTGAAAATATCAGAACAACAGCAGTCATTTTGCTTTTGGTAGCTAATGTAATTACCATTTGTCTCAAATGTGTATTGTATGGGGTGCAGCTGAGATGAGGTTTGTTATCAGAACAATGTCTGAGTTAACTAGCTGGCAGCCCATGTTAATTAGCTAGGTCAACAGATAACCTGAGAGGTAATGAGGTTAGAACTTCTACTCATATGCAATGTGCCTCCACAGTAATATATTGGTTGAAATAGCATGGGGAAATGTATCAATATGTGTCAATATAAATGTAATTGTATCAAAAGGTATCACAGACTTATATTGTGTAACCCTGCTGATATCATGTGTCAAAAGTCTTATTGTTCCATGTAAGCGTGCAGTGTCATTCCTTGATGTACTATTGTAACCCCATGTGTAGTGTATCCAGCCAAAACAGCTAATTGAGTCAAGCCATTCTATTGTCTAATCAAGGTAACAGGGACAGTATGTCTAGCAGCTAAATTGTTGACTGGGAGGCCCCTTCTGTAAAGGGGAGGTTGGAGACATTTGACCCTATTTCCTGGGTAGAGAGAAAATAATATAGGGCGAGGAGAATGCCAGGGGGGATGCTAGTTTGGAGGATCCTGGTGTAGAAGACATCAGTGAAAAGGACTCTGGGCCAGGCACTGTGGTACCGCTGGAGGGAACCCTACCAGGACAGGGTTGGTGTGAGCTAGTAACCCAGGCTAGGAGACACCATAACTGTTTTGCTAAACGGTAGTGGTAATATTGCGGGAGGATAAGACCCTGAAAGGGACAGAGATTATGACTTTGGAGTGCTGACTGCAGGAGGCTGCTGGAGGATACGTGCTACCATTTACCCTGTAACTTGTGAACGTCTTGTGGTGTTGTGCTGTCGTAATAAAGTCTTATTTTGGATATATCCTGGTCTACCCGAGTGAGTTGAATCCCACAGAGGGTAACTTCCATCCCAGCTAAGGGTGGTATCCTCACATTTGGTGGCAAGCAGTGGGATCACTCGGCCCGGTGTTGCAAGAACCGGGAAGGCTGCAAGGGACGCAAGCGGTTGCAGTCCAAGGGCCTTGTAGGTACAGCACAGCACGGGCTACACAGCACCCAAAGGAAGCCTATCAGAGGAGTTGCAAGAAACGTGAGACATGATCAAGTATAACTCCCTAAAACTGGATGAACTCCGGGGATTATGCCAGACAAGGGAAATTGCTACTACCCAGGATGACTTCAGGCCACAACTAGTGGAAAAACTATGCAAATGGGACCTGTGCCTACTCGATAATGCGGGCAGGATGAAAATAGCAGAGGTCCCAGCAGTGGAAGGCACCCAAGTTGGGACTTATGTTGCAGAAATCCTGAAAGCCAAGGAGTTGTATGAGGACCAGGAGCAGCCAGTAAGGATTCAGGAGATTGCAGCTACAATACAAACATCCCCCACCCCAGGCCAGTCAGCAGTGCACAGTGGAAGCTATGACTATGGTCAGCTTCGTCAAGAGCTGCAGCACGTCCTCAGTCAGTGGATCCGGAGAAAAGGACTTGAGCTGGTAAAAGCAGGGCTGACTGAGATATTTCCCAGCCTTCAGGATTGGGTGGCAAAGTGTAACCCACAGTCCTGGGATAAAGCAGAAAAGGGGCAGAGTGAAGGCCAAAGGCGACCCAGCAGTCAAGGACAAGCAATACCACACTTGGGACAAGTCGGGAAGTGGTGCCTTCGATGTGAATACTGGGGACATCTTCAACAGCAGTGTCCCAGGAAAGGAGGTCAATTAG
>NW_027445911.1:22500-30000 GCF_038048845.1 Mixophyes fleayi
ACCTGGGAATACCAGGTGCTGTAGGTTTGTTTTTTTTCCATTTTTTTTTCTCTCTTGGTTCTGCGTCCTTCAATTCTAGTGTTGAGATGTATAAGAGATGTAGGTCAATAGGCAAGCAATACCTATAGCCACACCACCCTGAACAAGATCAATCTCGTCTGATCTTGGAAGCTAAGCAGGGCCGACCCTGGTTAGTATTTGGATGGGAGACCATCTGGGGATACCAGGTGCTGATGGGTTTTTTTTTTCGTTATTTTTTTTCTCTTGTTCCTGCTTCCTTCAATGCTGGTGTTGAGATGTATAAGAGATGTAGGTCAGTAGGCAAGCAGGAACTACAGCCACACCACCCTGAACAAGTCCAATCTCCTCTAATCTTGGAAGCTAAGCAGGGCCAGGCCTGGTTAGTACTTGGATGGGTGACCACCTGTGAATACCAGGTGCTGCAGGTTGTTTTTTTTTCTCTCTTGTTCCTGCTTCCTTCATTGCTGGTGTTGAGATGTATAAGAGATGTATGTCAGTAGGCAGGCAATACCTACTGTCAACCACCCTGAACATGCCCAATCTTGTCTGATCTTGGAAGCTAAGCAGGGCCAGGCCTGGTTAGTACTTGGATGGGAGAGCACCTGGGAATACCAGGTTCTGTTGGTTTTTTTTTTTTCATTTTTTTTTCTTTCTTGTTCCTGCTTCCTTCATTGCTGGTGTTGAGATGTATAAGAGATGTTGGTCAGTAGGCAAGCAATACCTACAGTAAATCACCCTGAACATGCCCGATCTCGTCTGATTTTGGAAGCTTAGCAGGGCCGGGTCTGGTCAGTACTTCAATGGGAGACCACCTAGGAATACCAGGTGCTGTAGGTTTTATTTTTTCCTTTTTTTCTCTCTCTTGTTTCTGCTTTCTTCAATGCCGGTGTTGAGATGTATAAGAGATGTAGGTCAGTAAGCAAGCAATACCTACAGCCACACCACCCTGAACAAGTCCAAGCTCATCTAATCTTGAAAGCTAAGCAGGGCCAGGCCTGGTTAATACTTGGATGGGAGAGCATCTGGGAATACCAGGTGCTGTGGGTTTTTTTTTTCTTTTTTTTCTCTCTCTTGTTTCTGCTTTCTTCAATGCTGGTGTTGAGATGCATATGCGATGTTGGTCAGTAGGCAAGCAATACCTACAGTAAATCACCCTGAATATGCCCAATCTCATCTGATCTTGGAAGTTAAGCAGGGTCGGGTCTGGTTAGTACTTGGATGGGAGACAACCTGGAAATACCGAGTGCTGTTGGTTTTTTTTTTTTCCTTTTTTTTCTCTCTTTTTCCTGCTTCCTTCAATGCTGGTGTTAAGATGTATAAGAGATGTAGGTTAGCAGGCAAGTAATACATACAGTCAGCCACCATGAACATGCCCAATCTTGTCTGATCTTGGAAGCTAAGCAGGGTCGGGCCTGGTTAGTACTTCGATGGGAGACCAACTGGGAATACCAGGTGTTGTAGGTTTTTTTTTTTCGTTTTTTTTTCTCTCTTGTTCCTGCTACCTTCAATGCTGGTGTTCAGATGTATAAGAGATGTAGGTTAGTAGGCAAGCAATACCTATAGCCACACCACCCTGAACAAGACCAATCTCGTCTGATCTTGGAAGCTAAGCAGGGCCGGTCCTGGTTACTACTTGGATGGGAGACCACCTGGGAATACCAGGTGCTGTAGATTCTTTTTTCTCTCTATTTCCTGCTTCCTTCAATGCTGGTGTGGAGATGTATAAGAGATGTAGGTCAATAGGCAAGCAATACCTACAGCTAAACCACCCTGAACAAGATCAATCTCGTCTAATCTTGGAAGCTAAGCAGGGCCAGGCCTGGTCAGTACTTTGATGGGAGACCACCTAGGAATACCAGGTGCTGTAGGTTTTATTTTTTCGTTTTTTTCTCTCTCTTGTTCCTGCTTTCTCCAATGCCGATGTTGAGATGTATAATAGATGTAGGTCAGTAAGGAAGCAATACCTACATCTACACCAGCCTGAACAAGCCCAATCTCGTCTAATCTTGAAAGCTAAGCAGGGCCAGGCCTGGTTAGTACTTGGAAGGGAGACCAGCTGGGAATACCAGGTGCTGTAGGTTGTTTTTTTTTTTCGTTTTTTTTTCTCTCTTGTTCCTGCTTTCTTTAATGCTGGTGTTCAGATGTATAAGAGATGTATGTCAATAGGCCAGTATACAAGCAGTACCTCCAGCCATACCACCCTGAACAAGCCTAAACTGATCTGATCTTGGAAGCTAAGTAGGGCCAGGTCTGGTTAGTACTTAGATTGGAGACCACCTGGGAATACCAGGTACTGTAGGTATTTTTTTCCGTTTTTTTTTCTCTCTTTTTCCTGCTTCCTTCAATGCTGGTGTTGAGATGTATAAGAGATGTAGGTCAGTAGACAAGCAATACCTACAGCCATACCACCCTGAACAAGCCCAAACTCATCTTATCTTGAAAGCTAAGTGGGGCCAGGCCTGGTTAGTACTTGGATGGGAGACCACCTGGGAATACCAGGTGCTGTACAGTTTTTTTTTCATTTTTTTTTTCTCTCTTGTTCCTGTTTCCTTCAATGCTGGTGTTGAGATGTATAAGAGATGTTTGTCATTAAGCAAGCAATACCTACAGTAAACCACCCTGAACATGCCCAATCTCATCTGATCTTGGAAGCCAACCAGTGCCGGGCCTGGTTAGTACTTGGATGGGAAACCACCTGGGAATACCAGGTGCTGTTGGTTTTTTTTTCTTCCGTTTTTTTTTCTCTCTTGTTTCTGCGTCCTTCAATTGTAGTGTTGAGATGTATAAGAGATGTAGGTTAATAGGCAAGCAAAACCTACAGCCACACGACCCTGAACAAGATCAATCTCGTCTGATCTTGAACGCTAAGCAGGGCCAGCCCTGGTTAGTACTTGGATGGGAGACCACCTGGGAATACCATGTGCTGTAAGTTTTATTTTTTTCGTTTTTTTCTCTCTCTTGTTCCTGTTTTTCTTCAATGCCGGTGTTGAGATGTATAATAGATGTAGGTCAGTAGGCAAGCACTACCTACAGCCACACCACCCTGAACAAGCTCAATCTTGTCTAATCTTGGAAGCTAAGCAGGGCCAGGCCTGGTTAGTACTTGGATGGGAGACCACCTGGGAATACCAGGTGCTGTAGGTTGTTTTTTTTTTCGTTTTTTTTTCTTTCTTGTTCCTGCTGCCTTCAATGCTGGTGTTGAGATGTATAAGAGATGTAGGTCAGTAGGCAAGCAATACCTACAGTAAACCACCCTGAACATGCCTGATATCGTCTGATCTTGGAAGCTATGCAGGGCTGGGCCTGGTTAGTACTTGGATGGGAGACCACCTGGGAATACTAGGTGCTGTAGGTTTTTTTTCTCTCTTGTTCCTGCTTCCTTCAATGCCGGTGTTGAGATGTATAAGAGATGTAGGTCAGTAAGCAAGCAATACCTACAGCCACACCACCCTGAACAAGCCCAATATTGTCTGATCTTGCAAGCTAAGCAGGGTCGGGCCTGGTTAGTACTTAGATGGAAGACCACCTGGGAATACCAGGTGCTGTAGGATTTTTTTTTTCGTTTTTTTTTCTCTCTTGTACCTGCTTCCTTCAATGCTGGTGTTGAGATGTATAAGAGATGTTGGTAAGTAGGCAAGCAATACCTTTAGTAAACCACAGTGAACATGCCCAAGCTCATCTGATCTTGGAAGCTAAGCAGGGTTGGGTCTGGTTAGTACTTGGATGGGAGACAACCTGGGAATACCGAGTGCTGTTGGGTTTTTTTTTTCGTTTTTTTTTCTCTCTTTTTCCTGCTTCCTTCAATGCTGGTGTTGAGATGTATAAGAGATGTAGGTTAGCAGGCAAGTAATACATACAGTCAACCACCCTGAACATGCCCAATCTTGTCTGATCTTGGAAGCTAAGCAGGGCCTGCCCTGGTTAGTACTTGGATGGGAGACCACCTGGGGATACCAGGTGCTGTAGGTTTGTTTTTTTCGTTTTTTATTCTTTCTTGTTCCTGCTTCCTTCAATGCTGGTGTTGAGATGTATAAGAGTTGTAGGTCAGTCGGGAAGCAGTACCTACAATAAACCACCCTGAACATGCCCAATCTCATTTCATCTTGGAAGCTAAGCAGGACTGGGCTTGGTTAGTACTTGGATGGGAGACCATCTGGGGATACCAGGTGCTGATGGGTTTTTTTTTTTTCGTTATTTTTTTTCTCTTGTTCCTGCTTCTTTCAATGCTGGTGTTGAGATGTATAAGAGATGTAGGTCAGTAGGCAAGCAGGACCTACAGCCACACCACCCTGAACAAGATCAATCTCCTCTGATCTTGGAATCTAAGCAGGGCCGCGCCTGGTCAGTACTTCGATGGGAGACCACCTAAGAATATCAGGTGCTGTAGGTTTTTTTTTTTTCCGTTTTTTTTTCTCTCTTGTTTCTCCGTCCTTCAATTCTAGTGTTGAGATGTATAAGAGATGTAGGTCAATGGGCAAGCAATACCTACAGCCACACCACCCTGAACAAGATCAATCACGTCTGATCTTGGAAGCTAAGCAGGGCCGGCCCTGGTTAGTACTTGGATGGGAGACCACCTGGGAATACCAGGTGCTGTAAGTTTTATTTTTTCGTTTTTTTCTCTCTCTTGTTCCTGCTTCCTTCAATGCTGGTGTTGAGATGTATAAGAGATGTTGGTCAGTACGCAAGCAATACCTACAGTCAACCACCCTGAACATGCCCAATCTCGTCTGATCTTGGAAGCTAAGCAGGGCCGGGCCTGGTTAGTACTTGGATGGGAGACCACCTGGGAATACCAGGTGCTGTAGGTTTTTTTTTTCCGTTTTATTTTCTCTCTTGTTCCTGCTTCCGTCAATGCTGGTGTCTAGATGTATAAGAGATGTTGGTCAGTAGGCAAGCAATACCTACAGTAAACCACCCTGAACATGCCCAATCTCATCTTATCTTGGAAGCTAAGCAGGGCCGGACCTGGTTAGTACTTGGATGGAAGACCACCTTGCAATACCAGGTGCTGTAGGTTTTTTTTTTTCTCTCTTGTTCCTGCATCCTTCAATGCTGGTGTTGAGATATATAACAGATGTAGGTCAGTATGCAAACAATACCTTTAGCCACACCACCCTGAACAAGCCCAAACTTGTCTGATCTTTGAAGCTAAGCAGGGGTGGGCATGGTTAGTACTTGGATGGGAGACCACTTTGGAATACCAGGTGCTGTAGGTTTTTTTTTTTCGGTTTTTTTTTTCCCTTGTTCCTGCTTCCTGCAATGCTGTTGTTGAGATGTATAAGAGATGTTGGTCAGTAAGCAAGCAATACCTACAGCCACACCACCCTGAACAAGCCCAAACTCGTCTGATCTTGGAAGCTAAGCAGGGCTGGGCCTGATTAGTACTTGGATGGGAGACCACCTGGGAATACCAGGTGCTGTAGGTTTTTTTTTTCTCTTTTGTTCCTGCTTCCTTCATTTCTGGTGTTGAGATGTATAAGAGATGTAGGTCAGTAGGCAAGCAATACCTACAGTCAACCACCCTGAACATGCCTAATCTCATCTGATCTTGGAAGCTAAGCAGGGTTGGGCCTGGTTAGCACTTGGATGGGAGACCACCTGGGGATACCAGGTGCTGTAGGTTTTTTTTTTTTCGTTTTTTTATTCTCTCTTGTTCCTGCTTCCTTCAATGCTGGTGTTGAGATGTATAAGAGATATAGGTTAGTAGGCAAACAATACCTACAGCCAAACCACCCTGAACAAGATCAATCTCGTCTAATCTTGGAAGCTAAGCAGGGCCAGACCTGGTCAGTACTTCGATGGGAGACCCCCTCGGAATACTAGGTGCTGTAGGTTTTATTTTTTCCGGTTTTTTTTCTCTCTTGTTTCTGCTTCCTTCAATTCTAGTGTTGAGATGTATAAGAGATGTAGGTCTGTAGGCAAACAATACCTACAGCCACACCACCCTGAACAAGACCAATCTCGTCTGATCTTGAAAGCTAAGCAGGGCTGGTCCTGGTTAGTACTTGGATGGGAGACCACCTGGAAATACCAGGTTCTGTAGTTTATTTTTTTCGTTTTATTTTCTCTCTTGTTCCTGCTTCTTTCAATGTCCGTGTTGAGATGTATAAGAGATGTAGGTCAGTAAGTAGGCAAGCAATACCTACAGCACAACACCCTGAATAAGCCCAATCTTGTCTTATCTTGAAAGCTAAGCAGGACCGGGCCTGGTTAGTACTTGGATGGGAGAGCACCTGGGGATACCAGGTGCTGTAGGTTTTATTTTTTCGTTTTTTTCTCTCTCTTGTTTCTGCTTTCTTCAATGCCGGTGTTGAGATGTATAAGAGACGTAGGTCAGTAAGAAAGCAACACCTACAGCCACACCACCGTGAACATGTCCAAGCTCATCTAATCTTGAAAGCTAAGCAGGGCCAGGCCTGGTTAGTACTTGGATGGGAGAGCACCTAGGAATACCAGGTGCTTTGTGTTTTTTTTTCTCTCTTGTTCCTGCTTCCTTCAATGCTGGTGTTGAGATGTATAAGAGATGTTGGTCAGGAAGCAAGCAATACCTATAGTAAACCACCCTGAACAAGCCCAAACTTGTCTGATCTTGGAAGCTAAGCAGAGCTGGGCCTGGTTAGTACTTGGATGGGAGACCACCTGGGATTACCAGGTGCTGTAGGGTTTTTTTTTCCGTTTTTTTTTTCTCTCTTGTTCCTGCTTCCTTCATTGCTGGTGTTGAGATGTATAACAGATGTAGGTCAGTAGGAAAGCAATACCTACAGTCAAGAACCATGAACATGCCCAAACTCGTCTGATCTTTAAGCTAAGCAGGGCCGGGCCTGGTTAGTACTTGGATGGGAGACCACCTGGAAATACCAGGTTCTGTAGTTTATTTTTTTCGTTTTTTTTTCTCTCTTGTTCCTGCTTCCTTCAATGTCCGTGTTGAGATGTATAAGAGATGTAGGTCAGTAAGTAGGCAAGAAATCCCTACAGCCATACCACCCTGAACAAGCCCAAACTCATCTGTGCTTGTAAGCTAAGCAAGGCCAGGCCTGGTTAGTACTTGGATGGGAGACCACCTGGGAATACCAAGTGCTGTAGTTTTTTTTTTCGTTTTTTTTCTCTCTTGTTCCTGCTTCCTTCAATGTCCGTGTTGAGATGTATAAGAGATGTAGGTCAGTAATTATGCAAGCAATACCTACAGCAGAACACCCTGAATAAGCCTGATTGTGGAAGCTAAGCAGGGTTGGGCATGGTTAGTACTTGGATGGGAGACCACCTGGGAATACCAGGTGCTGTAGGTTTTTGTAAGTTTTTTTTTCTCTCTTGTTCATGCTTCCTTCAATGCTGGTGTCTAGATGTATAAGAGATGTTGGTCAGTAGGCAAACAGTACCTGCAGTAAACCACCCTGAACATGCCCAATCTCATCTTATCTTGGAAGCTAAGCAGGGCCGGACCTGGTTAATACTTGGATGGGAGACCACCTGGGAATA
>NW_027445911.1:37500-75000 GCF_038048845.1 Mixophyes fleayi
AAGAATTATGTAAAAGGATTGATGTAAGTCATTGTTTCCAAGAGAAAGGGAGACTGGAGTGTAAAAAAGCATTGTTTTTGGACGGCAATGAATAAATGACTGTTTTGCGATTTCTCTTGCTCAGAAAGACTTAGAAAGTTGATAACTGTGGGCAATGTTAGAAATGTCATGAGAAACAAGAATTATGTAAAAGGATTGATGTAAGTCATTGTTTCCAAGAGAAAGGGAGACTGGAGTGTAAAAAAGCATTCTTTTTGGACGGCAATGAATAAATGACTGTTTTGCGATTTCTCTTGCTCAGAAAGACTTAGAAAGTTAATAATTGTGGACAATGTTAGAAATGTCATGAGAAACAAGAATTATGTAAAAGGATTGATGTAAGTCATTGTTTCCAAGAGAAAGGGAGACTGGAGTGTAAAAAAGCGTTGTTTTTGGACTGCAATGAAGAAATGACTATATTTTGCGATTTCTCCTGCTCAGAAAGACTTAGAAAGTTGATATTTGTGGGCAATGTTAGAAATGTCAGGAGAAACAAGGATTATGTAAAAGGATTGATGTAAGTCATTGTTTCCAAGAGAAAGGGAGACAGGAGTGTAAAAAAGCGTTGTTTTTGGACTGCAATGAAGAAATGACTATGTTTTGCGATTTCTCCTGCTCAGAAAGACTTAGAAAGTTGATAATTGTGGACAATGTTAGAAATGTCATGAGAAACAAGAATTATGTAAAAGGATTGATGTAAGTCATTGTTTCCAAGAGAAAGGGAGACTGGAGTGTAAAAAAGCATTGTTTTTGGACTCCAATGAAGAAATGACTATGTTTTGCGATTTCTCCTGCTCAGAAAGACTTAGAAAGTTAAAAATTGTGGGCAATGTTAGAAATGTCAGGAGAAACAAGAATTATGTAAAAGGATTGATGTAAGTCATTGTTTCCAAGAGAAAGGGAGACAGGAGTGTAAAAAAGCGTTGTTTTTGGACGGCAATGAAGAAATGAATATGTTTTGCGATTTCTCCTGCTCAGAAAGACTTAGAAAGTTGATAATTGTGGGCAATGTTAGAAATGTCATGAGAAACAAGAATTATGTAAAAGGATTGATGTAAGTCATTGTTTCCAAGAGAAAGGGAGACAGGAGTGTAAAAAAGCGTTGTTTTTGGACTGCAATGAAGAAATGACTATGTTTTGCGATTTCTCCTGCTCAGAAAGACTTAGAAAGTTAATAATTGTGGGCAATGTTAGAAATGTCAGGAGAAACAAGAATTATGTAAAAGGATTGATGTAAGTCATTGTTTCCAAGAGAAAGGGAGACTGGAGTGTAAAAAAGCGTTGTTTTTGGACTGCAATGAAGAAATGACTATGTTTTGCGATTTCTCCTGCTCAGAAAGACTTAGAAAGTTAATAATTGTGGGCAATGTTAGAAATGTCAGGAGAAACAAGAATTATGTAAAAGGATTGATGTAAGTCATTGTTTCCAAGAGAAAGGGAGACAGGAGTGTAAAAAAGCGTTGTTTTTGGACGGCAATGAAGAAATGACTATGTTTTGCGATTTCTCCTGCTCAGAAAGACTTAGAAAGTTGATAATTGTGGACAATGTTAGAAATGTCATGAGAAACAGGAATTATGTAAAAGGATTGATGTAAGTCATTGTTTCCAAGAGAAAGGGAGACTGGAGTGTAAAAAAGCGTTGTTTTTGGACTGCAATGAAGAAATGACTATGTTTTGCGATTTCTCCTGCTCAGAAAGACTTAGAAAGTTGATAATTGTGGGCAATGTTAGAAATGTCATGAGAAACAAGAATTATGTAAAAGGATTGATGTAAGTCATTGTTTCCAAGAGAAAGGGAGACTGGAGTGTAAAAAAGCGTTGTTTTTGGACTGCAATGAAGAAATGACTATGTTTTGCGATTTCTCCTGCTCAGAAAGACTTAGAAAGTTGATAATTGTGGGCAATCTTAGAAATGTCATGAGAAACAAGAATTATGTAAAAGAATTGATGTAAGTCATTGTTTCCAAGAGAAAGGGAGACAGGAGTGAAAAAAAGCTTTATTTTTGGACTGCAATGAAGAAATGACTATGTTTTGCGATTTCTCCTGCTCAGAAAGACTTAGAAAGTTGATATTTGTGGGCAATGTTAGAAATGACAGGATAAACAAGAATTGTGTAAAAGGATTGATGTAAGTCATTGTTTCCAAGAGAAAGGGAGACTGGAGTGTAAAAAAGCGTTGTTTTTGGACTGCAATGAAGAAATGACTATGTTTTGCGATTTCTCCTGATCAGAAAGACTTAGAAAGTTGATAATTGGGGGCAATGTTAGAAATGTCATGAGAAACAAGAATTATGTAAAAGGATTGATGTAAGTCATTGTTTCCAAGAGAAAGGGAGACTGGAGTGTAAAAAAGCATTGTTTTTGGACGGCAATGAATAAATGACTATGTTTTGCGATTTCTCCTGCTCAGAAAGACTTAGAAAGTTGATAATTGTGGACAATGTTAGAAATGTCATGAGAAACAAGAATTATGTAAAAGGATTGATGTAAGTCATTGTTTCCAAGAGAAAGGGAGACTGGAGTGTAAAAAAGCGTTGTTTTTGGACTGCAATGAAGAAATGACTATGTTTTGCGATTTCTCCTGATCAGAAAGACTTAGAAAGTTGATAATTGTGGGCAATGTTAGAAATGTCATGAGAAACAAGAATTATGTAAAAGGATTGATGTAAGTCATTGTTTCCAAGAGAAAGGGAGACTGGAGTGTAAAAAGGCGTTGTTTTTGGACGGCAATGAAGAAATGACCATGTTTTGCGATTTCTCCTGCTCAGAAAGACTTAGAAAGTTGATAATTGTGGACAATGTTAGAAATGTCATGAGAAACAAGAATTATGTAAAAGGATTGATGTAAGTCATTGTTTCCAGGAGAAAGGGAGACAGGAGTGTAAAAAAGCGTTGTTTTTGGACGGCAATGAAGAAATGACTATATTTTGCGATTTCTCCTGCTCAGAAAGACTTAGAAAGTTGATATTTGTGGGCAATGTTAGAAATGACAGGATAAACAAGAATTGTGTAAAAGGATTGATGTAAGTCATTGTTTCCAAGAGAAAGGGAGACTGGAGTGTAAAAAACCGTGAGTGCCTCTTCCCGGACATTTAGGAACCGTGGCCGTCCTCCATCCTGAGGGTCTGCGCATGCGCAGCCCTTTCCTATACTTCAGTGTATGTCCCTTTAACTCAATTGGCAGATCAGGCAACACTCCCTATATTAAGCACCTGTGGTCAACACCACGTGGCCTGATCTTGGAGTCTCATTCCCCATGAGCCTCTGAAGGTGTTTCCTCGTGTATTCAGCGCTGCTGATTCCTGTGGTTTCCAAACCACTTCTACCTCTGTGGTTTCCTAACCACTTCTACTACTGTGGTTCCCATACCACTTCTACCATCACTGTATCATCGTGACTGTGAGCTGATTCCTATCCGCTGCCTCCGTGCACTACAGTCTCCTATACCACTTCAACGCTATTATATTCCATAGTGACTGTGAGCTGATTCCTATCCGCTGCCTCCGTGCACTACAGTCTCCTATACCACTTCAACGCTATTAGATTCCATAGTGACTGTTTGCTGATTCCTATCCGCTGCCTCCGTGCACTACAGTCTCCTATACCACTCCAACGCTATTATATTCCATAGTGACTGTTTGCTGATTCCTATCCGCTGCCTCCGTGCACTACAGCCTTCTCTCCTTATTCACTCACCTGTTCATCATCAAGTCTGTGAGCTGATTCCTATCCGCTGCCTCCGTGCACTACAGCCTCCAGCTGGCAACTCGCCTGTGTTCATCATCGTGACCGTGAGCTGATTCCTATCCGCTGCCTCCGTGCACTACAGCCTCCAGCTGGCAACTCGCCTGTGTTCATCATCGTGACTGCTAACTGATTTCTACCCGCTGCTCCTGTGCACCTCAGCGTCATCTCATCTCTCCCGTGGGTTCGCAGAGTCCCGCTGCCGCTGCCAGTCCTATCGTCCATCTACTGCTGATCCGCTCTCCACGCCTTCCTGGTTCCCCTGGTCGCTACCCTCCTGTCAGCATTGGATTCGTGTCCCTGTTGGTCTACTTACCTGTGCGCTGCACCTACTAGACTCCTGCTTCTTACATCCAGGGACTTCTCATCCTGACGGCCTCCTGCCGCCTAGGTATCACTGCACTCCTGTCTGACTGCCTTCTGAACCACGGTATGCATACTTCTCATTGACTGTGCTGGTGTATTGCATATCTTGCTGGACTGTGTTGGTTCTCCTCTGGAGTCTGCAATCCGCTGAGTCTTTTGCCATCATTGACTGTGTTACCTTGTGCTGGACTACTTCAGAGACTTCCTACATTTGCAGACCTGTTCAGTCATTTATATATATTGTGCATATTACTATGGATCGTGTTTAATGTGCCCGTGTACATCCTGTGTTGCAGTCTCTCCCCGTACACCTCCTCACATATATTTTCAGTGGTACAACTTGCTGAAGGCAGACCACTGATTCCTGTTCCAGTATCACCTGTTCCATTCCTCTCACATAGCAGTGGTACAACTTGCTACCGCAGACCACTGACTTCCCGGATACCTCCACTTGGATTCCATTCCTTCACTCAGACAGCGGCACCACTTGCTATCCGCAGACTGCTGACTCTCATCACCTCCTCGTTTCTGTTGGACATTCCTCCTCACTATAGCAGTGGTACAACTTGCTAACGCAGACCACTGACTACCTCCACTTGCCCTTGTCCATACAGTTCCTCGTGTATTATCACCTCCATATTACCAGTGCTGCTAGTCATAGACTTTCCTGAGCATCTCATCATCTACTATTGCCTGTTCCGTGATCACCCTGCTACCAGAGTACACTATTACCATCTACATTGCTCTGGTAAGCTTACCACCTGGTGATCCCTGGGTAAAGACTCCTAGTGCCCGTGACAGTAAGATCAGGCCATGACAGACCCAGATACGGAACCTACAGCCAAAGAGATGCTGCGGCATCTGGTTACCCGTATTGAGCAACAGGAAGTTCGCCAACGGCATTTACTGCGGTGTTACCAGGCGTTAGCCTCCCAAAGACCGTCTGTGCAAGATGCCACAACTACTGTTGATGCTCCTGTGCCTTCCTCCGTTTCCCCAGTGCCGTCCCAGGTGTTTACAGCTTCCACGCTTCACCTGCCTACTCCGTCAAAATACGATGGAGACCCCAAAACTTGTAGGGGTTTTCTTACTCAATGCTCAGTTCATTTTGAGCTCCAACCTCAAAATTTTTCTACCCATCGTTCCAGAGTGGCCTATCTTATTTCATTGTTTTCTGGACAAGCTCTCGCATGGGCTTCCCCTCTGTGGGAAAGAAACGATCCATTGTTACAGGATAGTGCCGAGTTTATTTCCACGTTCCGAAGTGTATTCGATGAACCAGGTCGTGTTATTTCCGCTGCATCTAGCATTCTCCGTCTTCGCCAAGGATCTCGCACTGTGGCTCAGTACGTCATTCGATTTAGGATCTTAGCCTCTGAACTTCAGTGGAACACTGAAGCACTAGTTGCCGCCTTCTGGCAGGGGCTTTCCGATAAAATTAAAAACGCACTGACTTCACAAGAACTACCCTCCTCTTTAGAAGATTTGATCTCTCTATGCCATCGTGTTGATATGAGGTTTCGTGAAAGAGAACCTGAGAAAACAACTTCGGTTAAAACACCTCTTCTCTCAAATCCTCAATTTCACCCAGCTTCATCTCCGGGGATACCCATGGAGATAGGTCGCTCCAAATTAACTTTAGAGGAGAGGGACCGAAGAATAAAGAATAGACTTTGTATCTATTGTGCCGATTCTACGCATATGCTCAATTCTTGTCCCAGGAAATGCCGGGTTTTAACCAATACTGGGGAGATAAGGTTAGGGTTCCTGGAGTCCTCTCCATCTTCTACGAAATTAAAAGCCTGCACTTTTGATGTTACGATTTCCTTTGCTACCAAGCCTTTGAGTCACAGGCATTGATTGATTCCGGAGCAGCAGGAAATTTCATTTCCAAATCATTAGTGAATCAATGGTCCCTACCAGTGATTACTTTGAAAACACCGATTACTGTGACTGCTATGGATGGATCACGTCTCATCAATGGTCTCATCACCCAGAGTACGTCTCCAGTAATGCTTCAGATTGGTGGGCTTCACCAGGAAGAGATTTCGTTTTTAATTCTTCCGGTTACGACAAGTCCGATTGTCTTAGGCCTTCCATGGCTTCAATGTCATTCTCCCCAGATTGACTGGCGCACTTCTCAAGTTACATCTTGGGGAGCTGAATGTCATCATCGTTGTCTCTCTCAAATGGTTTCATGCAAAAGACAGCATTCGTCTATTCCACCAGGTCCTCCTCCACAGGATCCTTCATCTACGGATCTGTGTGATAAGGTTCAGTCTGAACGCCTTCCTCTTCATCGGGCGTTCGTGACGTCATCGGACGTTGAAGAGGGATCTCAGGAGTCATCTTCAAAAAGTCAAGTGCTGGTGGTTCACGGTCACCATCCGTCTTTTCCGGAATTTCCTGCCCTCCCTCCCACCCAAGTTCCTGCTGTGGAGACTGCTTGTCAGACCTTCAAAAATATCTGGTCTCAGGTCAAAACCTGTTTGAAGAAAACATCTATCAAATATAAATCTTTCGCAGATAAGAAGAGGCGGGCTATTCCACCACTAAAAATTGGAGATCGTGTCTGGTTATCTACTAAAAACATTCGTTTGAAGGTCCCATCTATGAAATTCGTTCCTCGTTCATTGGAAGGGCTTTGGTCCTGAGGAGCGCTCTTGGATCAAAGCTGAAGATCTTAATGCTCCTGCCCTTTTGAAGAAGTTTTATTCCAAAAATCCGGACAAGCCCGGTTCCAGGCGTTCTGTGCCCACCTTTAAAAGGGGGGGTACTGTCACTCACCGGACCGTGAGTGCCTCTTCCCGGACATTTAGGAACCGTGGCCAGCCTCCATCCTGAGGGTCTGCGCATGCGCAGCCCTTTCCTATACTTCAGTGTATGTCCCTTTAACTCAATTGGCAGATCAGGCAACACTCCCTATATTAAGCACCTGTGGTCAACACCACGTGGCCTGATCTTGGAGTCTCATTCCCCATGAGCCTCTGAAGGTGTTTCCTCGTGTATTCAGCGCTGCTGATTCCTGTGGTTTCCAAACCACTTCTACCTCTGTGGTTTCCTAACCACTTCTACTACTGTGGTTCCCATACCACTTCTACCATCACTGTATCATCGTGACTGTGAGCTGATTCCTATCCGCTGCCTCCGTGCACTACAGTCTCCTATACCACTTCAACGCTATTATATTCCATAGTGACTGTGAGCTGATTCCTATCCGCTGCCTCCGTGCACTACAGTCTCCTATACCACTTCAACGCTATTAGATTCCATAGTGACTGTTTGCTGATTCCTATCCGCTGCCTCCGTGCACTACAGTCTCCTATACCACTCCAACGCTATTATATTCCATAGTGACTGTTTGCTGATTCCTATCCGCTGCCTCCGTGCACTACAGCCTTCTCTCCTTATTCACTCACCTGTTCATCATCAAGTCTGTGAGCTGATTCCTATCCGCTGCCTCCGTGCACTACAGCCTCCAGCTGGCAACTCGCCTGTGTTCATCATCGTGACCGTGAGCTGATTCCTATCCGCTGCCTCCGTGCACTACAGCCTCCAGCTGGCAACTCGCCTGTGTTCATCATCGTGACTGCTAACTGATTTCTACCCGCTGCTCCTGTGCACCTCAGCGTCATCTCATCTCTCCCGTGGGTTCGCAGAGTCCCGCTGCCGCTGCCAGTCCTATCGTCCATCTACTGCTGATCCGCTCTCCACGCCTTCCTGGTTCCCCTGGTCGCTACCCTCCTGTCAGCATTGGATTCGTGTCCCTGTTGGTCTACTTACCTGTGCGCTGCACCTACTAGACTCCTGCTTCTTACATCCAGGGACTTCTCATCCTGACGGCCTCCTGCCGCCTAGGTATCACTGCACTCCTGTCTGACTGCCTTCTGAACCACGGTATGCATACTTCTCATTGACTGTGCTGGTGTATTGCATATCTTGCTGGACTGTGTTGGTTCTCCTCTGGAGTCTGCAATCCGCTGAGTCTTTTGCCATCATTGACTGTGTTACCTTGTGCTGGACTACTTCAGAGACTTCCTACATTTGCAGACCTGTTCAGTCATTTATATATATTGTGCATATTACTATGGATCGTGTTTAATGTGCCCGTGTACATCCTGTGTTGCAGTCTCTCCCCGTACACCTCCTCACATATATTTTCAGTGGTACAACTTGCTGAAGGCAGACCACTGATTCCTGTTCCAGTATCACCTGTTCCATTCCTCTCACATAGCAGTGGTACAACTTGCTACCGCAGACCACTGACTTCCCGGATACCTCCACTTGGATTCCATTCCTTCACTCAGACAGCGGCACCACTTGCTATCCGCAGACCGCTGACTCTCATCACCTCCTCGTTTCTGTTGGACATTCCTCCTCACTATAGCAGTGGTACAACTTGCTAACGCAGACCACTGACTACCTCCACTTGCCCTTGTCCATACAGTTCCTCGTGTATTATCACCTCCATATTACCAGTGCTGCTAGTCATAGACTTTCCTGAGCATCTCATCATCTACTATTGCCTGTTCCGTGATCACCCTGCTACCAGAGTACACTATTACCATCTACATTGCTCTGGTAAGCTTACCACCTGGTGATCCCTGGGTAAAGACTCCTAGTGCCCGTGACAGCGTTGTTTTTGGACTGCAATGAAGAAATGACTATGTTTTGCGATTTCTCCTGATCAGAAAGACTTAGAAAGTTGATAATTGTGGGCAATGTTAGAAATGTCATGAGAAACAAGAATTATGTAAAAGGATTGATGTAAGTCATTGTTTCTAAGAGAAAGGGAGACTGGAGTGTAAAAAAGCATTGTTTTTGGACGGCAATAAATAAATGACTGTTTTGCGATTTCTCTTGCTCAGAAAGACTTAGAAAGTTGATAACTGTGGGCAATGTTAGAAATGTCATGAGAAACAAGAATTATGTAAAAGGATTGATGTAAGTCATTGTTTCCAAGAGAAAGGGAGACAGGAGTGTAAAAAAGCATTGTTTTTCGACGGCAATGAATAAATGACTGTTTTGCGATTTCTCTTGCTCAGAAAGACTTAGAAAGTTGATAATTGTGGGCAATGTTAGAAGTGTCATGAGAAACAAGAATTATGTAAAAGGATTGATGTAAGTCATTGTTTCCAAGAGAAAGGGAGACAGGAGTGTAAAAAAGCGTTGTTTTTGGACTGCAATGAAGAAATGACTATGTTTTGCAATTTCTCCTGCTCAGAAAGACTTAGAAAGTTAATAATTGTGGGCAATGTTAGAAATATCAGGAGAAACAAGAATTATGTAAAATGATTGATGTAAGTCATTGTTTCCAAGAGAAAGGGAGACTGGAGTGTAAAAAAGCGTTGTTTTTGGACTGCAATGAAGAAATGACTATGTTTTGCGATTTCTCCTGCTCAGAAAGACTTAGAAAGTTAATAATTGTGGGCAATGTTAGAAATGTCATGAGAAACAAGAATTATGTAAAAGAATTGATGTAAGTCATTGTTTCCAAGAGAAAGGGAGACAGGAGTGAAAAAAAGCGTTGTTTTTGGACTGCAATGAAGAAATGACTATGTTTTGCGATTTCTCCTGCTCAGAAAGACTTAGAAAGTTGATATTTGTGGGCAATGTTAGAAATGACAGGATAAACAAGAATTGTGTAAAAGGATTGATGTAAGTCATTGTTTCCAAGAGAAAGGGAGACTGGAGTGTAAAAAAGCGTTGTTTTTGGACTGCAATGAAGAAATGACTATATTTTGCGATTTCTCCTGATCAGAAAGACTTAGAAAGTTGATAATTGTGGGCAATGTTAGAAATGTCATGAGAAACAAGAATTATGTAAAAGGATTGATGTAAGTCATTGTTTCCAAGAGAAAGGGAGACTGGAGTGTAAAAAAGCATTGTTTTTGGACGGCAATGAATAAATGACTATGTTTTGCGATTTCTCCTGCTCAGAAAGACTTAGAAAGTTGATAATTGTGGACAATGTTAGAAATGTCATGAGAAACAGGAATTATATAAAAGGATTGATGTAAGTCATTGTTTCCAGGAGAAAGGGAGACAGGAGTGTAAAAAAGCGTTGTTTTTGGACGGCAATGAAGAAATGACTATATTTTGCGATTTCTCCTGCTCAGAAAGACTTAGAAAGTTGATAATTGTGGGCAATGTTAGAAATTTCATGAGAAACAAGAATTATGTAAAAGGATTGATGTAAGTCATTGTTTCCAAGAGAAAGGGAGACTGGAGTGTAAAAAAGCATTGTTTTTGGACGGAAATGAATAAATGACTGTTTTGCGATTTCTCTTGCTCAGAAAGACTTAGAAAGTTGATAACTGTGGGCAATGTTAGAAATGTCATGAGAAACAAGAATTATGTAAAAGGATTGATGTAAGTCATTGTTTCCAAGAGAAAGGGAGACTGGAGTGTAAAAAAGCATTGTTTTTGGACGGCAATGAATAAATGACTGTTTTGCGATTTCTCTTGCTCAGAAAGACTTAGAAAGTTAATAATTGTGGACAATGTTAGAAATGTCATGAGAAACAAGAATTATGTAAAAGGATTGATGTAAGTCATTGTTTCCATGAGAAAGGGAGACAGGAGTGTAAAAAAGCGTTGTTTTTGGACGGCAATGAAGAAATGACTATGTTTTGCGATTTCTCCTGCTCAGAAAGACTTAGAAAGTTGATAACTGTGGGCAATGTTAGAAATGTCATGAGAAACAGGAATTATGTAAAAGGATTGATGTAAGTCATTGTTTCCAAGAGAAAGGGAGACTGGAGTGTAAAAAAGTGTTGTTTTTGGACTGCAATGAAGAAATGACTATGTTTTGCGATTTCTCCTGATCAGAAAGACTTAGAAAGTTGATAATTGTGGGCAATGTTAGAAATGTCATGAGAAAGAAGAATTATGTAAAAGGATTGATGTAAGTCATTGTTTCCAAGAGAAAGGGAGACAGGAGTGTAAAAAAGCGTTGTTTTTGGACGGCAATGAAGAAATGACTATGTTTTGCGATTTCTCCTGCTCAGAAAGACTTAGAAAGTTGATAATTGTGGACAATGTTAGAAATGTCATGAGAAACAGGAATTATGTAAAAGGATTGATGTAAGTCATTGTTTCCAAGAGAAAGGGAGACTGGAGTGTAAAAAAGTGTTGTTTTTGGACTGCAATGAAGAAATGACTATGTTTTGCGATTTCTCCTGCTCAGAAAGACTTTGAAAGTTGATAATTGTGGGCAATGTTAGAAATGTCATGAGAAACAAGAATTATGTAAAAGGATTGATGTAAGTCATTGTTTCCAGGAGAAAGGGAGACTGGAGTGTAAAAAAGCGTTGTTTTTGGACTGCAATGAAGAAATGTCTATGTTTTGCGATTTCTCCTGCTCAGAAAGACTTAGAAAGTTAATAATTGTGGGCAATGTTAGAAATGTCATGAGAAACAAGAATTATGTAAAAGAATTGATGTAAGTCATTGTTTCCAAGAGAAAGGGAGACAGGAGTGAAAAAAAGCGTTGTTTTTGGACTGCAATGAAGAAATGACTATGTTTTGCGATTTCTCCTGCTCAGAAAGACTTAGAAAGTTGATATTTGTGGGCAATGTTAGAAATGACAGGATAAACAAGAATTGTGTAAAAGGATTGATGTAAGTCATTGTTTCCAAGAGAAAGGGAGACTGGAGTGTAAAAAAGCATTGTTTTTGGACTGCAATGAAGAAATGACTATGTTTTGCGATTTCTCCTGATCAGAAAGACTTAGAAAGTTGATAATTGTGGGCAATGTTAGAAATGTCATGAGAAACAAGAATTATGTAAAAGGATTGATGTAAGTCATTGTTTCTAAGAGAAAGGGAGACTGGAGTGTAAAAAAGCATTGTTTTTGGACGGCAATGAATAAATGACTGTTTTGCGATTTCTCTTGCTCAGAAAGAATTAGAAAGTTGATAACTGTGGGCAATGTTAGAAATGTCATGAGAAACAAGAATTATGTAAAAGGATTGATGTAAGTCATTGTTTCCAAGAGAAAGGGAGACAGGAGTGTAAAAAAGCATTGTTTTTCGACGGCAATGAATAAATGACTGTTTTGCGATTTCTCTTGCTCAGAAAGACTTAGAAAGTTTATAATTGTGGGCAATGTTAGAAATGTCATGAGAAACAAGAATTATGTAAAAGGATTGATGTAAGTCATTGTTTCCAAGAGAAAGGGAGACAGGAGTGTAAAAAAGCGTTGTTTTTGGACTGCAATGAAGAAATGACTATGTTTTGCGATTTCTCCTGCTCAGAAAGACTTAGAAAGTTAATAATTGTGGGCAATGTTAGAAATATCAGGAGAAACAAGAATTATGTAAAAGGATTGATGTAAGTCATTGTTTCCAAGAGAAAGGGAGACTGGAGTGTAAAAAAGCGTTGTTTTTGGACTGCAATGAAGAAATGACTATGTTTTGCGATTTCTCCTGCTCAGAAAGACTTAGAAAGTTAATAATTGTGGGCAATGTTAGAAATGTCATGAGAAACAAGAATTATGTAAAAGAATTGATGTAAGTCATTGTTTCCAAGAGAAAGGGAGACAGGAGTGAAAAAAAGCGTTGTTTTTGGACTGCAATGAAGAAATGACTATGTTTTGCGATTTCTCCTGCTCAGAAAGACTTAGAAAGTTGATATTTGTGGGCAATGTTAGAAATGACAGGATAAACAAGAATTGTGTAAAAGGATTGATGTAAGTCATTGTTTCCAAGAGAAAGGGAGACTGGAGTGTAAAAAAGCGTTGTTTTTGGACTGCAATGAAGAAATGACTATGTTTTGCGATTTCTCCTGATCAGAAAGACTTAGAAAGTTGATAATTGTGGGCAATGTTAGAAATGTCATGAGAAACAAGAATTATGTAAAAGGATTGATGTAAGTCATTGTTTCCAAGAGAAAGGGAGACTGGAGTGTAAAAAAGCATTGTTTTTGGACGGCAATGAATAAATGACTATGTTTTGCGATTTCTCCTGCTCAGAAAGACTTAGAAAGTTGATAATTGTGGACAATGTTAGAAATGTCATGAGAAACAGGAATTATGTAAAAGGATTGATGTAAGTCATTGTTTCCAGGAGAAAGGGAGACAGGAGTGTAAAAAAGCGTTGTTTTTGGACGGCAATGAAGAAATGACTATATTTTGCGATTTCTCCTGCTCAGAAAGACTTAGAAAGTTGATAATTGTGGGCAATGTTAGAAATTTCATGAGAAACAAGAATTATGTAAAAGGATTGATGTAAGTCATTGTTTCCAAGAGAAAGGGAGACTGGAGTGTAAAAAAGCATTGTTTTTGGACGGCAATGAATAAATGACTGTTTTGCGATTTCTCTTGCTCAGAAAGACTTAGAAAGTTGATAACTGTGGGCAATGTTAGAAATGTCATGAGAAACAAGAATTATGTAAAAGGATTGATGTAAGTCATTGTTTCCAAGAGAAAGGGAGACTGGAGTGTAAAAAAGCATTGTTTTTGGACGGCAATGAATAAATGACTGTTTTGCGATTTCTCTTGCTCAGAAAGACTTAGAAAGTTAATAATTGTGGACAATGTTAGAAATGTCATGAGAAACAAGAATTATGTAAAAGGATTGATGTAAGTCATTGTTTCCAAGAGAAAGGGAGACAGGAGTGTAAAAAAGCGTTGTTTTTGGACGGCAATGAAGAAATGACTATGTTTTGCGATTTCTCCTGCTCAGAAAGACTTAGAAAGTTGATAATTGTGGACAATGTTAGAAATGTCATGAGAAACAGGAATTATGTAAAAGGATTGATGTAAGTCATTGTTTCCAAGAGAAAGGGAGACTGGAGTGTAAAAAAGTGTTGTTTTTGGACTGCAATGAAGAAATGACTATGTTTTGCGATTTCTCCTGCTCAGAAAGACTTAGAAAGTTGATAATTGTGGGCAATGTTAGAAATGTCATGAGAAACAAGAATTATGTAAAAGGATTGATGTAAGTCATTGTTTCCAGGAGAAAGGGAGACTGGAGTGTAAAAAAGCGTTGTTTTTGGACTGCAATGAAGAAATGACTATGTTTTGCGATTTCTCCTGCTCAGAAAGACTTAGAAAGTTAATAATTGTGGGCAATGTTAGAAATGTCATGAGAAACAAGAATTATGTAAAAGAATTGATGTAAGTCATTGTTTCCAAGAGAAAGGGAGACAGGAGTGAAAAAAAGCGTTGTTTTTGGACTGCAATGAAGAAATGACTATGTTTTGCGATTTCTCCTGCTCAGAAAGACTTAGAAAGTTGATATTTGTGGGCAATGTTAGAAATGACAGGATAAACAAGAATTGTGTAAAAGGATTGATGTAAGTCATTGTTTCTAAGAGAAAGGGAGACTGGAGTGTAAAAAGCATTGTTTTTGGACGGCAATGAATAAATGACTGTTTTGCGATTTCTCTTGCTCAGAAAGACTTAGAAAGTTGATAACTGTGGGCAATGTTAGAAATGTCATGAGAAACAAGAATTATGTAAAAGGATTGATGTAAGTCATTGTTTCCAAGAGAAAGGGAGACAGGAGTGTAAAAAAGCATTGTTTTTGGACGGCAATGAATAAATGACTGTTTTGCGATTTCTCTTGCTCAGAAAGACTTAGAAAGTTGATAATTGTGGGCAATGTTAGAAATGTCATGAGAAACAAGAATTATGTAAAAGGATTGATGTAAGTCATTGTTTCCAAGAGAAAGGGAGACAGGAGTGTAAAAAAGCGTTGTTTTTGGACTGCAATGAAGAAATGACTATGTTTTGCGATTTCTCCTGCTCAGAAAGACTTAGAAAGTTAATAATTGTGGGCAATGTTAGAAATATCAGGAGAAACAAGAATTATGTAAAAGGATTGATGTAAGTCATTGTTTCCAAGAGAAAGGGAGACTGGAGTGTAAAAAAGCGTTGTTTTTGGACTGCAATGAAGAAATGACTATGTTTTGCGATTTCTCCTGCTCAGAAAGACTTAGAAAGTTAATAATTGTGGGCAATGTTAGAAATGTCAGGAGAAACAAGAATTATGTAAAAGGATTGATGTAAGTCATTGTTTCCAAGAGAAAGGGAGACAGGAGTGTAAAAAAGCATTGTTTTTGGACGGCAATGAATAAATGACTGTTTTGCGATTTCTCTTGCTCAGAAAGACTTAGAAAGTTGATAATTGTGGGCAATGTTAGAAATGTCATGAGAAACAAGAATTATGTAAAAGGATTGATGTAAGTCATTGTTTCCAAGAGAAAGGGAGACAGGAGTGTAAAAAAGTGTTGTTTTTGGACTGCAATGAAGAAATGACTATGTTTTGCGATTTCTCCTGCTCAGAAAGACTTAGAAAGTTGATAATTATGGGCAATGTTAGAAATGTCATGAGAAACAAGAATTATGTAAAAGGATTGATGTAAGTCATTGTTTCCAAGAGAAAGGGAGACAGGAGTGTAAAAAAGCATTGTTTTTGGACGGCAATGAATAAATGACTGTTTTGCGATTTCTCTTGCTCAGAAAGACTTAGAAAGTTGATAATTGTGGGCAATGTTAGAAATGTCATGAGAAACAAGAATTATGTAAAAGGATTGATGTAAGTCATTGTTTCCAAGAGAAAGGGAGACAGGAGTGTAAAAAAGCGTTGTTTTTGGACTGCAATGAAGAAATGACTATGTTTTGCGATTTCTCCTGCTCAGAAAGACTTAGAAAGTTAATAATTGTCTGCAATGTTAATAATGTCAGGAGAAACAAGAATTATGTAAAAGGATTGATGTAAGTCATTGTTTCCAAGAGAAAGGGAGACTGGAGTGTAAAAAAGCGTTGTTTTTGGACTGCAATGAAGAAATGACTATGTTTTGCGATTTCTCCTGCTCAGAAAGACTTAGAAAGTTGATAATTGTGGGCAATGTTAGAAATGTCATGAGAAACAAGAATTATGTAAAAGGATTGATGTAAGTCATTGTTTCCAAGAGAAAGGGAGACAGGAGAGTAAAAAAGCGTTGTTTTTGGACGGCAATGAAGAAATGACTATGTTTTGCGATTTCTCCTGCTCAGAAAGACTTAGAAAGTTGATAATTGTGGACAATGTTAGAAATGTCATGAGAAACAAGAATTATGTAAAAGGATTGATGTAAGTCATTGTTTCCAAGAGAAAGGGAGACAGGAGTGTAAAAAAGCGTTGTTTTTGGACTGCAATGAAGAAATGACTATGTTTTGCGATTTCTCCTGCTCAGAAAGACTTAGAAAGTTGATAATTATGGGCAATGTTAGAAATGTCATGAGAAACAAGAATTATGTAAAAGGATTGATGTAAGTCATTGTTTCCAAGAGAAAGGGAGACAGGAGTGTAAAAAAGCATTGTTTTTGGACGGCAATGAATAAATGACTGTTTTGCGATTTCTCTTGCTCAGAAAGACTTAGAAAGTTGATAATTGTGGGCAATGTTAGAAATGTCATGAGAAACAAGAATTATGTAAAAGGATTGATGTAAGTCATTGTTTCCAAGAGAAAGGGAGACAGGAGTGTAAAAAAGCGTTGTTTTTGGACTGCAATGAAGAAATGACTATGTTTTGCGATTTCTCCTGATCAGAAAGACTTAGAAAGTTGATAATTGTGGGCAATGTTAGAAATGTCATGAGAAACAAGAATTATGTAAAAGGATTGATGTAAGTCATTGTTTCCAAGAGAAAGGGAGACTGGAGTGTAAAAAAGCATTGTTTTTGGACGGCAATGAATAAATGACTATGTTTTGCGATTTCTCCTGCTCAGAAAGACTTAGAAAGTTGATAATTGTGGGCAATGTTAGAAATTTCATGAGAAACAAGAATTATGTAAAAGGATTGATGTAAGTCATTGTTTCCAAGAGAAAGGGAGACTGGAGTGTAAAAAAGCGTTGTTTTTGGACTGCAATGAAGAAATGACTATGTTTTGCGATTTCTCCTGCTCAGAAAGACTTAGAAAGTTGATATTTGTGGGCAATGTTAGAAATGACAGGATAAACAAGAATTGTGTAAAAGGATTGATGTAAGTCATTGTTTCCAAGAGAAAGGGAGACTGGAGTGTAAAAAAGCGTTGTTTTTGGACTGCAATGAAGAAATGACTATGTTTTGCGATTTTTCCTGATCAGAAAGACTTAGAAAGTTGATAATTGTGGACAATGTTAGAAATGTCATGAGAAACAAGAATTATGTAAAAGGATTGATGTAAGTCATTGTTTCCAAGAGAAAGGGAGACTGGAGTGTAAAAAAGCGTTGTTTTTGGACTGCAATGAAGAAATGACTATGTTTTGCGATTTCTCCTGCTCAGAAAGACTTAGAAAGTTGATAATTGTGGGCAATGTTAGAAATGTCATGAGAAACAAGAATTATGTAAAAGGATTGATGTAAGTCATTGTTTCCAGGAGAAAGGGAGACTGGAGTGTAAAAAAGCGTTGTTTTTGGACTGCAATGAAGAAATGACTATATTTTGCGATTTCTCCTGATCAGAAAGACTTAGAAAGTTAATAATTGTGGGCAATGTTAGAAATATCAGGAGAAACAAGAATTATGTAAAAGGATTGATGTAAGTCATTGTTTCCAAGAGAAAGGGAGACTGGAGTGTAAAAAAGCGTTGTTTTTGGACTGCAATGAAGAAATGACTATGTTTTGCGATTTCTCCTGCTCAGAAAGACTTAGAAAGTTAATAATTGTGGGCAATGTTAGAAATGTCAGGAGAAACAAGAATTATGTAAAAGGATTGATGTAAGTCATTGTTTCCAAGAGAAAGGGAGACAGGAGTGTAAAAAAGCATTGTTTTTGGACGGCAATGAATAAATGACTGTTTTGCGATTTCTCTTGCTCAGAAAGACTTAGAAAGTTGATAATTGTGGGCAATGTTAGAAATGTCATGAGAAACAAGAATTATGTAAAAGGATTGATGTAAGTCATTGTTTCCAAGAGAAAGGGAGACAGGAGTGTAAAAAAGTGTTGTTTTTGGACTGCAATGAAGAAATGACTATGTTTTGCGATTTCTCCTGCTCAGAAAGACTTAGAAAGTTGATAATTATGGGCAATGTTAGAAATGTCATGAGAAACAAGAATTATGTAAAAGGATTGATGTAAGTCATTGTTTCCAAGAGAAAGGGAGACAGGAGTGTAAAAAAGCATTGTTTTTGGACGGCAATGAATAAATGACTGTTTTGCGATTTCTCTTGCTCAGAAAGACTTAGAAAGTTGATAATTGTGGGCAATGTTAGAAATGTCATGAGAAACAAGAATTATGTAAAAGGATTGATGTAAGTCATTGTTTCCAAGAGAAAGGGAGACAGGAGTGTAAAAAAGCGTTGTTTTTGGACTGCAATGAAGAAATGACTATGTTTTGCGATTTCTCCTGCTCAGAAAGACTTAGAAAGTTAATAATTGTCTGCAATGTTAATAATGTCAGGAGAAACAAGAATTATGTAAAAGGATTGATGTAAGTCATTGTTTCCAAGAGAAAGGGAGACTGGAGTGTAAAAAAGCGTTGTTTTTGGACTGCAATGAAGAAATGACTATGTTTTGCGATTTCTCCTGCTCAGAAAGACTTAGAAAGTTGATAATTGTGGGCAATGTTAGAAATGTCATGAGAAACAAGAATTATGTAAAAGGATTGATGTAAGTCATTGTTTCCAAGAGAAAGGGAGACAGGAGAGTAAAAAAGCGTTGTTTTTGGACGGCAATGAAGAAATGACTATGTTTTGCGATTTCTCCTGCTCAGAAAGACTTAGAAAGTTGATAATTGTGGACAATGTTAGAAATGTCATGAGAAACAAGAATTATGTAAAAGGATTGATGTAAGTCATTGTTTCCAAGAGAAAGGGAGACAGGAGTGTAAAAAAGCGTTGTTTTTGGACTGCAATGAAGAAATGACTATGTTTTGCGATTTCTCCTGCTCAGAAAGACTTAGAAAGTTGATAATTATGGGCAATGTTAGAAATGTCATGAGAAACAAGAATTATGTAAAAGGATTGATGTAAGTCATTGTTTCCAAGAGAAAGGGAGACAGGAGTGTAAAAAAGCATTGTTTTTGGACGGCAATGAATAAATGACTGTTTTGCGATTTCTCTTGCTCAGAAAGACTTAGAAAGTTGATAATTGTGGGCAATGTTAGAAATGTCATGAGAAACAAGAATTATGTAAAAGGATTGATGTAAGTCATTGTTTCCAAGAGAAAGGGAGACAGGAGTGTAAAAAAGCGTTGTTTTTGGACTGCAATGAAGAAATGACTATGTTTTGCGATTTCTCCTGATCAGAAAGACTTAGAAAGTTGATAATTGTGGGCAATGTTAGAAATGTCATGAGAAACAAGAATTATGTAAAAGGATTGATGTAAGTCATTGTTTCCAAGAGAAAGGGAGACTGGAGTGTAAAAAAGCATTGTTTTTGGACGGCAATGAATAAATGACTGTTTTGCGATTTCTCTTGCTCAGAAAGACTTAGAAAGTTGATAATTGTGGGCAATGTTAGAAATGTCATGAGAAACAAGAATTATGTAAAAGGATTGATGTAAGTCATTGTTTCCAAGAGAAAGGGAGACAGGAGTGTAAAAAAGCGTTGTTTTTGGACTGCAATGAAGAAATGACTATGTTTTGCGATTTCTCCTGCTCAGAAAGACTTAGAAAGTTAATAATTGTCTGCAATGTTAATAATGTCAGGAGAAACAAGAATTATGTAAAAGGATTGATGTAAGTCATTGTTTCCAAGAGAAAGGGAGACTGGAGTGTAAAAAAGCGTTGTTTTTGGACTGCAATGAAGAAATGACTATGTTTTGCGATTTCTCCTGCTCAGAAAGACTTAGAAAGTTGATAATTGTGGGCAATGTTAGAAATGTCATGAGAAACAAGAATTATGTAAAAGGATTGATGTAAGTCATTGTTTCCAAGAGAAAGGGAGACTGGAGTGTAAAAAAGCGTTGTTTTTGGACTGCAATGAAGAAATGACTATGTTTTGCGATTTCTCCTGCTCAGAAAGACTTAGAAAGTTGATAATTGTGGGCAATGTTAGAAATGTCATGAGAAACAAGAATTATGTAAAAGGATTGATGTAAGTCATTGTTTCCAAGAGAAAGGGAGACAGGAGAGTAAAAAAGCGTTGTTTTTGGACGGCAATGAAGAAATGACTATGTTTTGCGATTTCTCCTGCTCAGAAAGACTTAGAAAGTTGATAATTGTGGACAATGTTAGAAATGTCATGAGAAACAAGAATTATGTAAAAGGATTGATGTAAGTCATTGTTTCCAAGAGAAAGGGAGACAGGAGTGTAAAAAAGCGTTGTTTTTGGACTGCAATGAAGAAATGACTATGTTTTGCGATTTCTCCTGCTCAGAAAGACTTAGAAAGTTGATAATTATGGGCAATGTTAGAAATGTCATGAGAAACAAGAATTATGTAAAAGGATTGATGTAAGTCATTGTTTCCAAGAGAAAGGGAGACAGGAGTGTAAAAAAGCATTGTTTTTGGACGGCAATGAATAAATGACTGTTTTGCGATTTCTCTTGCTCAGAAAGACTTAGAAAGTTGATAATTGTGGGCAATGTTAGAAATGTCATGAGAAACAAGAATTATGTAAAAGGATTGATGTAAGTCATTGTTTCCAAGAGAAAGGGAGACAGGAGTGTAAAAAAGCGTTGTTTTTGGACTGCAATGAAGAAATGACTATGTTTTGCGATTTCTCCTGATCAGAAAGACTTAGAAAGTTGATAATTGTGGGCAATGTTAGAAATGTCATGAGAAACAAGAATTATGTAAAAGGATTGATGTAAGTCATTGTTTCCAAGAGAAAGGGAGACTGGAGTGTAAAAAAGCATTGTTTTTGGACGGCAATGAATAAATGACTATGTTTTGCGATTTCTCCTGCTCAGAAAGACTTAGAAAGTTGATAATTGTGGGCAATGTTAGAAATTTCATGAGAAACAAGAATTATGTAAAAGGATTGATGTAAGTCATTGTTTCCAAGAGAAAGGGAGACTGGAGTGTAAAAAAGCGTTGTTTTTGGACTGCAATGAAGAAATGACTATGTTTTGCGATTTCTCCTGCTCAGAAAGACTTAGAAAGTTGATATTTGTGGGCAATGTTAGAAATGACAGGATAAACAAGAATTGTGTAAAAGGATTGATGTAAGTCATTGTTTCCAAGAGAAAGGGAGACTGGAGTGTAAAAAAGCGTTGTTTTTGGACTGCAATGAAGAAATGACTATGTTTTGCGATTTTTCCTGATCAGAAAGACTTAGAAAGTTGATAATTGTGGGCAATGTTAGAAATGTCATGAGAAACAAGAATTATGTAAAAGGATTGATGTAAGTCATTGTTTCCAAGAGAAAGGGAGACTGGAGTGTAAAAAGGCGTTGTTTTTGGACGGCAATGAAGAAATGACCATGTTTTGCGATTTCTCCTGCTCAGAAAGACTTAGAAAGTTGATAATTGTGGACAATGTTAGAAATGTCATGAGAAACAAGAATTATGTAAAAGGATTGATGTAAGTCATTGTTTCCAAGAGAAAGGGAGACTGGAGTGTAAAAAAGCGTTGTTTTTGGACTGCAATGAAGAAATGACTATGTTTTGCGATTTCTCCTGCTCAGAAAGACTTAGAAAGTTGATAATTGTGGGCAATGTTAGAAATGTCATGAGAAACAAGAATTATGTAAAAGGATTGATGTAAGTCATTGTTTCCAGGAGAAAGGGAGACTGGAGTGTAAAAAAGCGTTGTTTTTGGACTGCAATGAAGAAATGAATATGTTTTGCGATTTCTCCTGTTCAGAAAGACTTAGAAAGTTAATAATTGTGGGCAATGTTAGAAATGTCATGAGAAACAAGAATTATGTAAAAGAATTGATGTAAGTCATTGTTTCCAAGAGAAAGGGAGACAGGAGTGAAAAAAAGCGTTGTTTTTGGACTGCAATGAAGAAATGACTATGTTTTGCGATTTCTCCTGCTCAGAAAGACTTAGAGAGTTGATATTTGTGGGCAATGTTAGAAATGACAGGATAAACAAGAATTGTGTAAAAGGATTGATGTAAGTCATTGTTTCCAGGAGAAAGGGAGACTGGAGTGTAAAAAAGCGTTGTTTTTGGACTGCAATGAAGAAATGACTATGTTTTGCGATTTCTCCTGCTCAGAAAGACTTAGAAAGTTAATAATTGTGGGCAATGTTAGAAATGTCAGGAGAAACAAGAATTATGTAAAAGGATTGATGTAAGTCATTGTTTCCAAGAGAAAGGGAGAGAGGAGTGAAAAAAAGCGTTGTTTTTGGACTGCAATGAAGAAATGACTATGTTTTGCGATTTCTCCTGCTCAGAAAGACTTAGAGAGTTGATATTTGTGGGCAATATTAGAAATGACAGGATAAACAAGAATTGTGTAAAAGGATTGATGTAAGTCATTGTTTCCAGGAGAAAGGGAGACTGGAGTGTAAAAAAGCGTTGTTTTTGGACTGCAATGAAGAAATGACTATGTTTTGCGATTTCTCCTGCTCAGAAAGACTTAGAAAGTTAATAATTGTGGGCAATGTTAGAAATGTCAGGAGAAACAAGAATTATGTAAAAGGATTGATGTAAGTCATTGTTTCCAAGAGAAAGGGAGACAGGAGAGTAAAAAAGCGTTGTTTTTGGACGGCAATGAAGAAATGACTATGTTTTGCGATTTCTCCTGCTCAGAAAGACTTAGAAAGTTGATAATTGTGGACAATGTTAGAAATGTCATGAGAAACAAGAATTATGTAAAAGGATTGATGTAAGTCATTGTTTCCAAGAGAAAGGGAGACTGGAGTGTAAAAAAGCGTTGTTTTTGGACTGCAATGAAGAAATGACTATGTTTTGCGATTTCTCCTGCTCAGAAAGACTTAGAAAGTTGATAATTATGGGCAATGTTAGAAAACGTCATGAGAAACAAGAATTATGTAAAAGGATTGATGTAAGTCATTGTTTCCAAGAGAAAGGGAGACAGGAGTGTAAAAAAGCATTGTTTTTGGACGGCAATGAATAAATGACTGTTTTGCGATTTCTCTTGCTCAGAAAGACTTAGAAAGTTGATAATTGTGGGCAATGTTAGAAATGTCATGATAAACAAGAATTATGTAAAAGGATTGATGTAAGTCATTGTTTCCAAGAGAAAGGGAGACAGGAGTGTAAAAAAGCGTTGTTTTTGGACTGCAATGAAGAAATGACTATGTTTTGCGATTTCTCCTGCTCAGAAAGACTTAGAAAGTTAATAATTGTGGGCAATGTTAGAAATGTCAGGAGAAACAAGAATTATGTAAAAGGATTGATGTAAGTCATTGTTTCCAAGAGAAAGGGAGACTGGAGTGTAAAAAAGCGTTGTTTTTGGACTGCAATGAAGAAATGACTATGTTTTGCGATTTCTCCTGCTCAGAAAGACTTAGAAAGTTGATAATTGTGGGCAATGTTAGAAATGTCATGAGAAACAAGAATTATGTAAAAGGATTGATGTAAGTCATTGTTTCCAGGAGAAAGGGAGACAGGAGTGTAAAAAAGCGTGTTTTTGGACGGCAATGAAGAAATGACTATATTTTGCGATTTCTCCTGCTCAGAAAGACTTAGAAAGTTGATAATTGTGGGCGATGTTAGAAATGTCATGAGAAACAAGAATTAAGTAAAAGGATTGATGTAAGTCATTGTTTCCAGGAGAAAGGGAGACAGGAGTGTAAAAAAGCGTTGTTTTTGGACGGAAATGAAGAAATGACTGTTTTGCGATTTCTCTTGCTCAGAAAGACTTAGAAAGTTGATAATTGTGGGCAATGTTAGAAATGTCATGAGAAACAAGAATTATGTAAAAGGATTGATGTAAGTCATTGTTTCCAAGAGAAAGGGAGACAGGAGTGTAAAAAAGCGTTGTTTTTGGACTGCAATGAAGAAATGACTATGTTTTGCGATTTCTCCTGCTCAGAAAGACTTAGAAAGTTAATAATTCGTGGGCAATGTTAGAAATGTCATGAGAAACAAGAATTATGTAAAAGGATTGATGTAAGTCATTGTTTCCAAGAGAAAGGGAGACAGGAGTGTAAAAAAGCATTGTTTTTGGACGGCAATGAATAAATGACTGTTTTGCGATTTCTCTTGCTCAGAAAGACTTAGAAAGTTGATAATTGTGGGCAATGTTAGAAATGTCATGAGAAACAAGAATTATGTAAAAGGATTGATGTAAGTCATTGTTTCCAAGAGAAAGGGAGACAGGAGTGTAAAAAAGCGTTGTTTTTGGACTGCAATGAAGAAATGACTATGTTTTGCGATTTCTCCTGCTCAGAAAGACTTAGAAAGTTAATAATTGTGGGCAATGTTAGAAATGTCAGGAGAAACAAGAATTATGTAAAAGGATTGATGTAAGTCATTGTTTCCAAGAGAAAGGGAGACAGGAGTGAAAAAAAGCGTTGTTTTTGGACGGCAATGAATAAATGACTGTTTTGCGATTTCTCTTGCTCAGAAAGACTTAGAAAGTTGATAACTGTGGGCAATGTTAGAAATGTCATGAGAAACAAGAATTATGTAAAAGGATTGATGTAAGTCATTGTTTCCAAGAGAAAGGGAGACTGGAGTGTAAAAAAGCATTGTTTTTGGACGGCAATGAATAAATGACTGTTTTGCGATTTCTCTTGCTCAGAAAGACTTAGAAAGTTAATAATTGTGGACAATGTTAGAAATGTCATGAGAAACAAGAATTATGTAAAAGGATTGATGTAAGTCATTGTTTCCAAGAGAAAGGGAGACAGGAGTGTAAAAAAGCGTTGTTTTTGGACGGCAATGAAGAAATGACTATGTTTTGCGATTTCTCCTGCTCAGAAAGACTTAGAAAGTTGATAATTGTGGACAATGTTAGAAATGTCATGAGAAACAGGAATTATGTAAAAGGATTGATGTAAGTCATTGTTTCCAAGAGAAAGGGAGACTGGAGTGTAAAAAAGTGTTGTTTTTGGACTGCAATGAAGAAATGACTATGTTTTGCGATTTCTCCTGCTCAGAAAGACTTAGAAAGTTGATAATTGTGGGCAATGTTAGAAATGTCATGAGAAACAAGAATTATGTAAAAGGATTGATGTAAGTCATTGTTTCCAGGAGAAAGGGAGACTGGAGTGTAAAAAAGCGTTGTTTTTGGACTGCAATGAAGAAATGACTATGTTTTGCGATTTCTCCTGCTCAGAAAGACTTAGAAAGTTAATAATTGTGGGCAATGTTAGAAATGTCATGAGAAACAAGAATTATGTAAAAGAATTGATGTAAGTCATTGTTTCCAAGAGAAAGGGAGACAGGAGTGAAAAAAAGCGTTGTTTTTGGACTGCAATGAAGAAATGACTATGTTTTGCGATTTCTCCTGCTCAGAAAGACTTAGAAAGTTGATATTTGTGGGCAGAGTTAGAAATGACAGGATAAACAAGAATTGTGTAAAAGGATTGATGTAAGTCATTGTTTCCAAGAGAAAGGGAGACTGGAGTGTAAAAAAGCGTTGTTTTTGGACTGCAATGAAGAAATGACTATGTTTTGCGATTTCTCCTGATCAGAAAGACTTAGAAAGTTGATAATTGTGGGCAATGTTAGAAATGTCATGAGAAACAAGAATTATGTAAAAGGATTGATGTAAGTCATTGTTTCCAAGAGAAAGGGAGACTGGAGTGTAAAAAGGCGTTGTTTTTGGACGGCAATGAAGAAATGACCATGTTTTGCGATTTCTCCTGCTCAGAAAGACTTAGAAAGTTGATAATTGTGGACAATGTTAGAAATGTCATGAGAAACAAGAATTATGTAAAAGGATTGATGTAAGTCATTGTTTCCAAGAGAAAGGGAGACTGGAGTGTAAAAAAGCGTTGTTTTTGGACTGCAATGAAGAAATGACTATGTTTTGCGATTTCTCCTGCTCAGAAAGACTTAGAAAGTTGATAATTGTGGGCAATGTTAGAAATGTCATGAGAAACAAGAATTATGTAAAAGGATTGATGTAAGTCATTGTTTCCAGGAGAAAGGGAGACTGGAGTGTAAAAAAGCGTTGTTTTTGGACTGCAATGAAGAAATGAATATGTTTTGCGATTTCTCCTGTTCAGAAAGACTTAGAAAGTTAATAATTGTGGGCAATGTTAGAAATGTCATGAGAAACAAGAATTATGTAAAAGAATTGATGTAAGTCATTGTTTCCAAGAGAAAGGGAGACAGGAGTGAAAAAAAGCGTTGTTTTTGGACTGCAATGAAGAAATGACTATGTTTTGCGATTTCTCCTGCTCAGAAAGACTTAGAGAGTTGATATTTGTGGGCAATGTTAGAAATGACAGGATAAACAAGAATTGTGTAAAAGGATTGATGTAAGTCATTGTTTCCAGGAGAAAGGGAGACTGGAGTGTAAAAAAGCGTTGTTTTTGGACTGCAATGAAGAAATGACTATGTTTTGCGATTTCTCCTGCTCAGAAAGACTTAGAAAGTTAATAATTGTGGGCAATGTTAGAAATGTCATGAGAAACAAGAATTAAGTAAAAGGATTGATGTAAGTCATTGTTTCCAGGAGAAAGGGAGACAGGAGTGTAAAAAAGCGTTGTTTTTGGACGGAAATGAAGAAATGACTGTTTTGCGATTTCTCTTGCTCAGAAAGACTTAGAAAGTTGATAATTGTGGGCAATGTTAGAAATGTCATGAGAAACAAGAATTATGTAAAAGGATTGATGTAAGTCATTGTTTCCAAGAGAAAGGGAGACAGGAGTGTAAAAAAGCGTTGTTTTTGGACTGCAATGAAGAAATGACTATGTTTTGCGATTTCTCCTGCTCAGAAAGACTTAGAAAGTTAATAATTGTGGGCAATGTTAGAAATGTCATGAGAAACAAGAATTATGTAAAAGGATTGATGTAAGTCATTGTTTCCAAGAGAAAGGGAGACAGGAGTGTAAAAAAGCGTTGTTTTTGGACTCCAATGAAGAAATGACTATGTTTTGCGATTTCTCCTGCTCAGAAAGACTTAGAAAGTTAATAATTGTGGGCAATGTTAGAAATGTCAGGAGAAACAAGAATTATGTAAAAGGATTGATGTAAGTCATTGTTTCCAAGAGAAAGGGAGACAGGAGTGTAAAAAAGCGTTGTTTTTGGACGGCAATGAAGAAATGACTATGTTTTGCGATTTCTCCTGCTCAGAAAGACTTAGAAAGTTGATAATTGTGGGCAATGTTAGAAATGTCATGAGAAACAATAATTATGTAAAAGGATTGATGTAAGTCATTGTTTCCAAGAGAAAGGGAGACAGGAGTGTAAAAAAGCGTTGTTTTTGGACTGCAATGAAGAAATGACTATGTTTTGCGATTTCTCCTGCTCAGAAAGACTTAGAAAGTTAATAATTGTGGGCAATGTTAGAAATGTCAGGAGAAACAAGAATTATGTAAAAGGATTGATGTAAGTCATTGTTTCCAAGAGAAAGGGAGACTGGAGTGTAAAAAAGCGTTGTTTTTGGACTGCAATGAAGAAATGACTATGTTTTGCGATTTCTCCTGCTCAGAAAGACTTAGAAAGTTAATAATTGTGGGCAATGTTAGAAATGTCAGGAGAAACAAGAATTATGTAAAAGGATTGATGTAAGTCATTGTTTCCAAGAGAAAGGGAGAGAGGAGTGAAAAAAGCGTTGTTTTTGGACTGCAATGAAGAAATGACTATGTTTTGCGATTTCTCCTGCTCAGAAAGACTTAGAAAGTTAATAATTGTGGGCAATGTTAGAAATGTCAGGAGAAACAAGAATTATGTAAAAGGATTGATGTAAGTCATTGTTTCCAAGAGAAAGGGAGAGAGGAGTGTAAAAAAGCGTTGTTTTTGGACTGCAATGAAGAAATGACTATGTTTTGCGATTTCTCCTGCTCAGAAAGACTTAGAAAGTTAATAATTGTGGGCAATGTTAGAAATGTCAGGAGAAACAAGAATTATGTAAAAGGATTGATGTAAGTCATTGTTTCCAAGAGAAAGGGAGAGAGGAGTGAAAAAAAGCGTTGTTTTTGGACTGCAATGAAGAAATGACTATGTTTTGCGATTTCTCCTGCTCAGAAAGACTTAGAAAGTTAATAATTGTGGGCAATGTTAGAAATGTCAGGAGAAACAAGAATTATGTAAAAGGATTGATGTAAGTCATTGTTTCCAAGAGAAAGGGAGACTGGAGTGTAAAAAAGCGTTGTTTTTGGACTGCAATGAAGAAATGACTATGTTTTGCGATTTCTCCTGCTCAGAAAGACTTAGAAAGTTAATAATTGTGGGCAATGTTAGAAATGTCAGGAGAAACAAGAATTATGTAAAAGGATTGATGTAAGTCATTGTTTCCAAGAGAAAGGGAGAGAGGAGTGAAAAAAAGCGTTGTTTTTGGACTGCAATGAAGAAATGACTATGTTTTGCGATTTCTCCTGCTCAGAAAGACTTAGAGAGTTGATATTTGTGGGCAATATTAGAAATGACAGGATAAACAAGAATTGTGTAAAAGGATTGATGTAAGTCATTGTTTCCAGGAGAAAGGGAGACTGGAGTGTAAAAAAGCGTTGTTTTTGGACTGCAATGAAGAAATGACTATGTTTTGCGATTTCTCCTGCTCAGAAAGACTTAGAAAGTTAATAATTGTGGGCAATGTTAGAAATGTCAGGAGAAACAAGAATTATGTAAAAGGATTGATGTAAGTCATTGTTTCCAAGAGAAAGGGAGACAGGAGAGTAAAAAAGCGTTGTTTTTGGACGGCAATGAAGAAATGACTATGTTTTGCGATTTCTCCTGCTCAGAAAGACTTAGAAAGTTGATAATTGTGGACAATGTTAGAAATGTCATGAGAAACAAGAATTATGTAAAAGGATTGATGTAAGTCATTGTTTCCAAGAGAAAGGGAGACTGGAGTGTAAAAAAGCGTTGTTTTTGGACTGCAATGAAGAAATGACTATGTTTTGCGATTTCTCCTGCTCAGAAAGACTTAGAAAGTTGATAATTATGGGCAATGTTAGAAACGTCATGAGAAACAAGAATTATGTAAAAGGATTGATGTAAGTCATTGTTTCCAAGAGAAAGGGAGACAGGAGTGTAAAAAAGCATTGTTTTTGGACGGCAATGAAGAAATGACTATGTTTTGCGATTTCTCCTGCTCAGAAAGACTTAGAAAGTTGATAATTGTGGGCAATGTTAGAAATGTCATGAGAAACAAGAATTATGTAAAAGGATTGATGTAAGTCATTGTTTCCAAGAGAAAGGGAGACAGGAGTGTAAAAAAGCGTTGTTTTTGGACTGCAATGAAGAAATGACTATGTTTTGCGATTTCTCCTGCTCAGAAAGACTTAGAAAGTTAATAATTGTGGGCAATGTTAGAAATGTCAGGAGAAACAAGAATTATGTAAAAGGATTGATGTAAGTCATTGTTTCCAAGAGAAAGGGAGACTGGAGTGTAAAAAAGCGTTGTTTTTGGACTGCAATGAAGAAATGACTATGTTTTGCGATTTCTCCTGCTCAGAAAGACTTAGAAAGTTGATAATTGTGGGCAATGTTAGAAATGTCATGAGAAACAAGAATTATGTAAAAGGATTGATGTAAGTCATTGTTTCCAGGAGAAAGGGAGACAGGAGTGTAAAAAAGCGTTGTTTTTGGACGGCAATGAAGAAATGACTATATTTTGCGATTTCTCCTGCTCAGAAAGACTTAGAAAGTTGATAATTGTGGGCAATGTTAGAAATGTCATGAGAAACAAGAATTAAGTAAAAGGATTGATGTAAGTCATTGTTTCCAGGAGAAAGGGAGACAGGAGTGTAAAAAAGCGTTGTTTTTGGACTGCAATGAAGAAATGACTATGTTTTGCGATTTCTCCTGCTCAGAAAGACTTAGAAAGTTAATAATTGTGGGCAATGTTAGAAATGTCAGGAGAAACAAGAATTATGTAAAAGGATTGATGTAAGTCATTGTTTCCAAGAGAAAGGGAGACTGGAGTGTAAAAAAGCGTTGTTTTTGGACTGCAATGAAGAAATGACTATGTTTTGCGATTTCTCCTGCTCAGAAAGACTTAGAAAGTTAATAATTGTGGGCAATGTTAGAAATGTCAGGAGAAACAAGAATTATGTAAAAGGATTGATGTAAGTCATTGTTTCCAAGAGAAAGGGAGAGAGGAGTGAAAAAAAGCGTTGTTTTTGGACTGCAATGAAGAAATGACTATGTTTTGCGATTTCTCCTGCTCAGAAAGACTTAGAAAGTTAATAATTGTGGGCAATGTTAGAAATGTCAGGAGAAACAAGAATTATGTAAAAGGATTGATGTAAGTCATTGTTTCCAAGAGAAAGGGAGAGAGGAGTGTAAAAAAGCGTTGTTTTTGGACTGCAATGAAGAAATGACTATGTTTTGCGATTTCTCCTGCTCAGAAAGACTTAGAAAGTTAATAATTGTGGGCAATGTTAGAAATGTCAGGAGAAACAAGAATTATGTAAAAGGATTGATGTAAGTCATTGTTTCCAAGAGAAAGGGAGAGAGGAGTGAAAAAAAGCGTTGTTTTTGGACTGCAATGAAGAAATGACTATGTTTTGCGATTTCTCCTGCTCAGAAAGACTTAGAAAGTTAATAATTGTGGGCAATGTTAGAAATGTCAGGAGAAACAAGAATTATGTAAAAGGATTGATGTAAGTCATTGTTTCCAAGAGAAAGGGAGACTGGAGTGTAAAAAAGCGTTGTTTTTGGACTGCAATGAAGAAATGACTATGTTTTGCGATTTCTCCTGCTCAGAAAGACTTAGAAAGTTAATAATTGTGGGCAATGTTAGAAATGTCAGGAGAAACAAGAATTATGTAAAAGGATTGATGTAAGTCATTGTTTCCAAGAGAAAGGGAGAGAGGAGTGAAAAAAAGCGTTGTTTTTGGACTGCAATGAAGAAATGACTATGTTTTGCGATTTCTCCTGCTCAGAAAGACTTAGAGAGTTGATATTTGTGGGCAATATTAGAAATGACAGGATAAACAAGAATTGTGTAAAAGGATTGATGTAAGTCATTGTTTCCAGGAGAAAGGGAGACTGGAGTGTAAAAAAGCGTTGTTTTTGGACTGCAATGAAGAAATGACTATGTTTTGCGATTTCTCCTGCTCAGAAAGACTTAGAAAGTTAATAATTGTGGGCAATGTTAGAAATGTCAGGAGAAACAAGAATTATGTAAAAGGATTGATGTAAGTCATTGTTTCCAAGAGAAAGGGAGACAGGAGAGTAAAAAAGCGTTGTTTTTGGACGGCAATGAAGAAATGACTATGTTTTGCGATTTCTCCTGCTCAGAAAGACTTAGAAAGTTGATAATTGTGGACAATGTTAGAAATGTCATGAGAAACAAGAATTATGTAAAAGGATTGATGTAAGTCATTGTTTCCAAGAGAAAGGGAGACTGGAGTGTAAAAAAGCGTTGTTTTTGGACTGCAATGAAGAAATGACTATGTTTTGCGATTTCTCCTGCTCAGAAAGACTTAGAAAGTTGATAATTGTGGACAATGTTAGAAATGTCATGAGAAACAAGAATTATGTAAAAGGATTGATGTAAGTCATTGTTTCCAAGAGAAAGGGAGACTGGAGTGTAAAAAAGCGTTGTTTTTGGACTGCAATGAAGAAATGACTATGTTTTGCGATTTCTCCTGCTCAGAAAGACTTAGAAAGTTGATAATTGTGGGCAATGTTAGAAATGTCATGAGAAACAAGAATTATGTAAAAGGATTGATGTAAGTCATTGTTTCCAGGAGAAAGGGAGACAGGAGTGTAAAAAAGCGTTGTTTTTGGACGGCAATGAAGAAATGACTATATTTTGCGATTTCTCCTGCTCAGAAAGACTTAGAAAGTTGATAATTGTGGGCAATGTTAGAAATGTCATGAGAAACAAGAATTAAGTAAAAGAATTGATGTAAGTCATTGTTTCCAGGAGAAAGGGAGACAGGAGTGTAAAAAAGCGTTGTTTTTGGACGGAAATGAAGAAATGACTGTTTTGCGATTTCTCTTGCTCAGAAAGACTTAGAAAGTTGATAATTGTGGGCAATGTTAGAAATGTCATGAGAAACAAGAATTATGTAAAAGGATTGATGTAAGTCATTGTTTCCAAGAGAAAGGGAGACAGGAGTGTAAAAAAGCGTTGTTTTTGGACTGCAATGAAGAAATGACTATGTTTTGCGATTTCTCCTGCTCAGAAAGACTTAGAAAGTTAATAATTGTGGGCAATGTTAGAAATGTCATGAGAAACAAGAATTATGTAAAAGGATTGATGTAAGTCATTGTTTCCAAGAGAAAGGGAGACAGGAGTGTAAAAAAGCGTTGTTTTTGGACTCCAATGAAGAAATGACTATGTTTTGCGATTTCTCCTGCTCAGAAAGACTTAGAAAGTTAATAATTGTGGGCAATGTTAGAAATGTCAGGAGAAACAAGAATTATGTAAAAGGATTGATGTAAGTCATTGTTTCCAAGAGAAAGGGAGACAGGAGTGTAAAAAAGCGTTGTTTTTGGACGGCAATGAAGAAATGACTATGTTTTGCGATTTCTCCTGCTCAGAAAGACTTAGAAAGTTGATAATTGTGGGCAATGTTAGAAATGTCATGAGAAACAATAATTATGTAAAAGGATTGATGTAAGTCATTGTTTCCAAGAGAAAGGGAGACAGGAGTGTAAAAAAGCGTTGTTTTTGGACTGCAATGAAGAAATGACTATGTTTTGCGATTTCTCCTGCTCAGAAAGACTTAGAAAGTTAATAATTGTGGGCAATGTTAGAAATGTCAGGAGAAACAAGAATTATGTAAAAGGATTGATGTAAGTCATTGTTTCCAAGAGAAAGGGAGACTGGAGTGTAAAAAAGCGTTGTTTTTGGACTGCAATGAAGAAATGACTATGTTTTGCGATTTCTCCTGCTCAGAAAGACTTAGAAAGTTAATAATTGTGGGCAATGTTAGAAATGTCAGGAGAAACAAGAATTATGTAAAAGGATTGATGTAAGCCATTGTTTCCAAGAGAAAGGGAGACAGGAGTGTAAAAAAGCGTTGTTTTTGGACGGCAATGAAGAAATGACTATGTTTTGCGATTTCTCCTGCTCAGAAAGACTTAGAAAGTTGATAATTGTGGACAATGTTAGAAATGTCATGAGAAACAAGAATTATGTAAAAGGATTGATGTAAGTCATTGTTTCCAAGAGAATGGCAGACTGGAGTGTAAAAAAAGCGTTGTTTTTGGATTGCAATGAAGAAATGACTATGTTTTGCGATTTCTCCTGCTCAGAAAGACTTAGAAAGTTAATAATTGTGGGCAATGTTAGAAATGTCATGAGAAACAAGAATTATGTAAAAGAATTGATGTAAGTCATTGTTTCCAAGAGAAAGGGAGACAGGAGTGAAAAAAAGCGTTGTTTTTGGACTGCAATGAAGAAATGACTATGTTTTGCGATTTCTCCTGCTCAGAAAGACTTAGAAAGTTGATATTTGTGGGCAATGTTAGAAATGACAGGATAAACAAGAATTGTGTAAAAGGATTGATGTAAGTCATTGTCTCCAAGAGAAAGGGAGACTGGAGTGTAAAAAAAGCGTTGTTTTTGGACTGCAATGAAGAAATGACTATGTTTTGCGATTTCTCCTGATCAGAAAGACTTAGAAAGTTGATATTTGTGGGCAATGTTAGAAATGACAGGATAAACAAGAATTGTGTAAAAGGATTGATGTAAGTCATTGTCTCCAAGAGAAAGGGAGACTGGAGTGTAAAAAAGCATTGTTTTTGGACGGCAATGAATAAATGACTGTTTTGCGATTTCTCCTGATCAGAAAGACTTAGAAAGTTGATAACTGTGGGCAATGTTAGAAATGTCATGAGAAACAAGAATTATGTAAAAGGATTGATGTAAGTCATTGTTTCCAAGAGAAAGGGAGACAGGAGTGTAAAAAAGCATTGTTTTTGGACGGCAATGAATAAATGACTGTTTTGCGATTTCTCTTGCTCAGAAAGACTTAGAAAGTTGATAATTGTGGGCAATGTTAGAAATGTCATGAGAAACAAGAATTATGTAAAAGGATTGATGTAAGTCATTGTTTCCAAGAGAAAGGGAGACAGGAGTGTAAAAAAGCGTTGTTTTTGGACTGCAATGAAGAAATGACTATGTTTTGCGATTTCTCCTGCTCAGAAAGACTTAGAAAGTTGATAATTGTGGGCAATGTTAGAAATGTCAGGAGAAACAAGAATTATGTAAAAGGATTGATGTAACTCATTGTTTCCAAGAGAAAGGGAGACAGGAGAGTAAAAAAGCGTTGTTTTTGGACTGCAATGAAGAAATGACTATGTTTTGCGATTTCTCCTGCTCAGAAAGACTTAGAAAGTTGATATTTGTGGGCAATGTTAGAAATGTCAGGAGAAACAAGGATTATGTAAAAGGATTGATGTAAGTCATTGTTTCCAAGAGAAAGGGAGACAGGAGTGTAAAAAAGCGTTGTTTTTGGACTGCAATGAAGAAATGACTATGTTTTGCGATTTCTCCTGCTCAAAAAGACTTAGAAAGTTGATAATTGTGGACAATGTTAGAAATGTCATGAGAAACAAGAATTATGTAAAAGGATTGATGTAAGTCATTGTTTCCAAGAGAAAGGGAGACTGGAGTGTAAAAAAGCATTGTTTTTGGACGGCAATGAAGAAATGACCATGTTTTGCGATTTCTCCTGCTCAGAAAGACTTAGAAAGTTGATAATTGTGGACAATGTTAGAAATGTCATGAGAAACAAGAATTATGTAAAAGGATTGATGTAAGTCATTGTTTCCAAGAGAAAGGGAGACAGGAGTGTAAAAAAGCGTTGTTTTTGGACTGCAATGAAGAAATGACTATGTTTTGCGATTTCTCCTGCTCAGAAAGACTTAGAAAGTTAATAATTGTGGGCAATGTTAGAAATGTCATGAGAAACAAGAATTATGTAAAAGAATTGATGTAAGTCATTGTTTCCAAGAGAAAGGGAGACAGGAGTGAAAAAAAGCGTTGTTTTTGGACTGCAATGAAGAAATGACTATGTTTTGCGATTTCTCCTGCTCAGAAAGACTTAGAGAGTTGATATTTGTGGGCAATGTTAGAAATGACAGGATAAACAAGAATTGTGTAAAAGGATTGATGTAAGTCATTGTTTCCAGGAGAAAGGGAGACTGGAGTGTAAAAAAGCGTTGTTTTTGGACTGCAATGAAGAAATGACTATTGTTTTGCGATTTCTCCTGCTCAGAAAGACTTAGAAAGTTAATAATTGTGGGCAATGTTAGAAATGTCAGGAGAAACAAGAATTATGTAAAAGGATTGATGTAAGTCATTGTTTCCAAGAGAAAGGGAGACAGGAGTGAAAAAAAGCGTTGTTTTTGGACTGCAATGAAGAAATGACTATGTTTTGTGATTTCTCCTGCTCAGAAAGACTTAGAGAGTTGATATTTGTGGGCAATATTAGAAATGACAGGATAAACAAGAATTGTGTAAAAGGATTGATGTAAGTCATTGTTTCCAAGAGAAAGGGAGACTGGAGTGTAAAAAAGCATTGTTTTTGGACGGCAATGAAGAAATGACCATGTTTTGCGATTTCTCCTGCTCAGAAAGACTTAGAAAGTTGATAATTGTGGACAATGTTAGAAATGTCATGAGAAACAAGAATTATGTAAAAGGATTGATGTAAGTCATTGTTTCCAAGAGAAAGGGAGACAGGAGTGTAAAAAAGCGTTGTTTTTGGACGGCAATGAAGAAATGACAATGTTTTGCGATTTCTCTTGCTCAGAAAGACTTAGAAAGTTGATAATTGTGGGCAACACCAGCATTGAAGGAAGCAGGAACAAGAGTGAAAAAAAAACCTACAGCACCTGGTATTCCCAGGTGGTCTCCCATCCAAGTACTAACCAGGCCTGGCTCAGCTTAGCTTCCAAGATCAGATGAGTTTGGACTTGTTCAGGGTGGTATGGCTGTTGGTACTGCTTGCCTCCTGTCCTACTGACATACATCTCATATACATCTCAACACCAGCATTAAAGAAAGCAGGAACAAGAGAGAATAAAACACGAAAAAAAACGAAAAACTACAGCACTTGGTATTCCAAGGTGGTCTCCCATGCAAGTACTAACCAAGCCCAGCCCTGCTTAGCTTTCAAGATCAGATGAGATTGGGCTTGTTCAGTGTGGTGTAGCTGTAGGTATTGCTTGCCCACTGACCTACATCTCAACACCAGCATAGAAGGAAGCAGAAACAAGAGAGAAAAAAAAACGAAAAAAAAAAACCTACAGCACCTGGTATTCCCAGGTGCTCTCCCATCCAAGTACTAACCAGGGCCGGCCCTGCTAAGCTTCCAAGATCAGACGAGATAGGGCTTGTTCAGGGTGGTTTACTGTAGGTATTGCTTGCCTACTGGCCAACATCTCTTATACATCTCAACACCGGCATTGAAGAAAGCAGGAACAAAAGAGAAAAAAAAAAACAAAAAAATAAAACCTACAGCACCTGGTATTCCCAGGTGGTCTCCCATCCAAGTACTAACCAGACCTGGCCCTGCTTAGCTTCCAAGATCAGACCAGATTGGGCTTGTTCAGGGTGGTGTGGCTGTAGGTATTGTATGCTTACTGACCTACATCTCTTATACATCTCAACACCAGCAATGAAGGAAGCAGGAACAAGAGAGAAAAAAACCAAAACCTACTGCACCTGGTATTCACAGATGGTCTCCCATGCAAGTACTAACCAGGCCTGGGCCTGCTTAGCTTCCAAGATCATGCTTGTTCAGGGCGGTGTGGCTGTAGGTATTGCTTACTGACTGACCTACCACTCTTATACATCTCAACACCAACATTGAAGGAAGCAGGAACAAGAGAGAAAAAAAATGAAAAAAAAATCCTACAGCACCTGGTATTCTCAGGTGGTCTCCCATTCAAGTACTAACCAGGACCGGCCCTGCTTAGCTTCCAAGATCAGATGAGTTTGGGCATGTTCAAGGTGGTTGACTGTAGCTATTGCTTCCTTACTGACCTACATCTCTTATAGATCCCAACACCAGCATTGAAGGTAGCAGGAACAAGAGAGAAAAAAAAAAAAACAACTTACAGCACCTGGTATTCCCAGGTGGTCTCCCATCCAAGTACTAACCATGCCCAGCCCTGCTTAGCTTACAAGATCAGACAAGTTTGGGCTTGTTCAGGGTGGTATGGCTGTAGGTATTGCTTGCCTACTTACTGACCTATATCTCTTATACATCTCAACACCAGCATTGAAGGAAGCAGGAACAAGAGAGAAAAAAAAACGAAAAAAAAAATAAACCTACAGCACCTGGTATCCCCAGGTGGTCTCCCATTCAAGTACTAACCAGGCCTAACCCTGCTTGCTTCCAAAATCAGATGAGATTGGGCATGTTCAGGGTGGTTGACTGTAGGTATTGCTTGCCTACTCACCTACATCTGTTATACATCTCAACACCAGC
>NW_027445911.1:87500-110000 GCF_038048845.1 Mixophyes fleayi
TTCAGGGTGGATTGGCTGTATGTATTGTTTGCCTACTAACCTACATCTCTTATACATCTCAACACCAGCATTGAAGGAAGCAGGAACAATAGAGAATAAAAAACGAAAAAAAAACAAACCTACAGCACCTGGTATTCCCAGGTGGTCTCCCATCCAAGTACTAACCAAGCCCAGTCCTGCTTAGCTTCCAAGATGAAATGAGATTGGGCACGTTCAGGGTGGTTTATTGTATGTATTGTTTGTCTACTGACCTACATCTCTTATACATCTCAACACCAGCATTGAAGGAAGCAGGAACAAGCTGGAAAAAAAAACGGAAAAAAATAAACCTACAGCACTTGGTATTCCCAGTTGGTTTCTCATCCAAGTACTAACCAGGCCCGACCCTGCTTAGCTTCCAAGATCAGATGAGATTGGGCATGTTCAGGGTGGATGACTGTAGGTATTGCTGACGTACTGACCCACATCTCTTAGACATCTCAACACCAGCATTGGAGGAAGCAGGAACAAAAGAAATAAAAAGAACGAAAAAAAACAAACAAACAGCACGTTGTATTCCCAGGTGGTCTCCCATCCAAGTACTAACCAGGTCCAGCCCTGCTTAGCTTCCAAGATAAGAAAATTGGACTTGTTCAGGGTGGTGCTCTGTAGGTATTGCTTGCCTAGTGACCTACATCTCTTATACATCTCAACACCGGCATTGAAGGAAGCAGGAACAAGAGAGAAAAAAAACCTACAGCACCTGATATTCCCAGGTGTTCTCCCATCCAAGCACTTAACAGGCCCAGTGCTGCTTAGCTTTCAAGATCAGATGAGTTTTGGCTTGTTCAGGGTGGTACGGCTGTAGGCACTGCTTCCCTACTGACCTACATCTCTTATACATCTCAACACCAGCATTGAAGGAAGCAGGAATAAAAGAGAAAAAAAAACGAAAAAAAAAAACCTACAGCACCTGGTATTCCCAGGTGCTCTCCCATCCAAGTACTAACCAGGCCCGGCCCTGCTAAGCTTCCAAGATCAGATGAGATCGGGCATGTTCAGGGTGATTTACTGTAGGCATTGCTTGACTACTGACCTACATCTCAACACCAGCATAGAAGGAAGCAGGAACAAGAGAGAAAGAAAAATCCGACAGCACCTGGTATTCCCAGGTGGTCTCCCATGCAAGTACTAACCAGTCCTGGCCCTGCTTAGCTTACAAGATCAGATAAGATTGGGCATGTTCAGGGTGGATGACTGTAGGTATTGCTTCCCGACTGACCTACATCTCTTTTACATCTCAACACCAGCATTGAAGGAAGCAGGAACAAGAGAGAAAAAATAACGAAAAAAACAAAAAACGACAGCACCTGGTATTCCCAGGTGCTCTCCCATCCAAATACTAACCAGGTCTGGCCCTGCTTAGCTTCCAAGATAAGACGATAGTGGTCTTGTTCAGGGTGGTGTGGCTGTATGTATTGTTTGCCTACTAACCTACATCTCTTATACACAGGGCCGCCGAGAGGGGGGGGGAGCGGGTACTATTTACCCGGGCCCGGGTATGACAGGGGGCCCGGGGCTGCACTGCCGTTTTTTTTTTTTTTTAAATAATAAAAAAAATATTTTTTTTTTCTTTTTTCACCAAAACTTTTTTGAAGTTCCGGGGGGGGGGGGGGGGGGGGGGTTGGCTTGGTTTCCGTTTCGGGGGTGCCACACTAGTTGTGCCTTGTGCTTTCCGCGGCGCCTGGACCAGTCAGCCGATGCGATGACGTCACGCGAGAGTGCTTTGCTGTGCTCTCGCGTGACTTTGACTACTTGTTTACAGCCTGTGACCACGCCTGTAAGGAGCGCGAGTCATAGGGCTGTCTTCGGTGCAGGCTGCAGCAGGGAACATTGTAAGTACCATGGATCATTTCCCATAGGACACATGTACATTAAATGCACATTCTAGAAGTCTGCTAAACTCCCTTTAACGCTGATCTCTGAAAACAATTTTACTGGAATGGACCTATACATACACTGTCTGACAATAACCATATATATAACCATATATGTCATTACTAAGAATACTTGGAAAGTCTGCAGTCTTATAAAAGGGAAAACTTGTAAACATCTCACAGTATCATGCTGGATATGTGCAGGTGTTCAGTATCATCTTGACTATTGATCTGGTGTCTATTACAGACAATGAGGTTCACCAAACTGCCCATTTGAGAACTGATCTGAACGGAATAGTATTACTGCCGCTAAGTGCCTTCTGCTTTTTTGTGTAATAAATGTTTAACCATTGTAGGACAACTGTGTTTGTCTATTATTTCAAGTTGTACACTTGAGAATTCAGTCTGCATGCATACTTGATGACACATTAATGTTTTCTCTTTAATCAGTCTGTTAGATAATAGGCCCTGATGTGAGGATATCATAGGATTATTGTTTACTTGCAGCCCAGCCATGCAGAGGATTGGATGATTAATCAGTCACACAGATGACACAGGGGGAAAGGAAGAAATATGATATAATGTTGACAAAAAATTAAAGTGGGAGTGGAGGACATTAAGAAACACTGGGAGCAGGGGAACAATAATTACAGGCAAAGAGGAGAAGGACAACAATTACAGAGGGTAAAGAGGACATATGGTAGCAATACATTATGGGGACAGCGGTGGACCACCACACCCCTATTTTGACAAAGCCATGCACCCTTTGTGAGTAGTACAATGTATGCAATACAGTACATGCACTACATCCTCCTCCTTCAACTGTCTCCTAGCATTTTTGCAAGAAATGTAATGTCACACATAAGTGCCCCTATATACTGCGTGATCTGTGTTATGTACAGTGTTCAGTTATTGCTCTCTTTTGCATATTTCATGTACCTATACATTTTCCAAACAGACCCCAACATTCCAGTGACCGGACAAGAAACCAGCAGCAGACTGTGGAAGCTGTAATAACAGGTAGGATAGAGCATGCACAGACCTTTATACACACAAGATACAACACGCGCAACTGAATAAGGCACAACTGTGTCTTAGTGTATGTATGTGCTTATATATGCCAAAAATGCAAATTCTTTTTGTCCGGGTAGAATTGACATCCACCACTACAAGGAAGAGCACAGCTCGGTGACCTCAGGGGGAAACGGTGAAGCCTGGAGCAACTTGATCTCAACCACAAACAAGGTAAGCTGTTTTCTTATAAACTATAAGGTATTTGCATTGCTTAGAGGTATACTTAGAGATCTAATCCAAACCCGTGACTGCTTCTTCCATTATCATGTGTATACTGCAATTAGTTAAGACGCCATTTAGCTTCCATGTAGCTACCAAGGTACGTCCAAGTCTTGATGAGGCAGACAGAAACTAAGCAGCAATTCCTCCTACATACCCCTAATATATATATTTATATATATTCATTTTAGGGGAAGCTTCGCCATGGATTTGTATCATCATAAATCTGGCGCCCAGAAACGTAAAGAAAAAAAAGCAAAAGACAAAAGGACCAGTGAAGGTCGGAGAACTCTTGAAAGTGTAGGATTTACTGTTTCCTCTCATTTGTCTGAGCATGAAGGTCAGAAGGAGGTGGCTGGATCTTCAACAATAACAAGTGGAATTGATGAAGTTAATGAAAATCTAACTGTTATTGTTCTTGATGATGATGATGATGATGATGATGTTAGTGGTTCAAGTAGTATGCTAACATGTGCTTCTGGCACAGACACTACACTGATTTCAGAACCACATACAAGTTCTGCACACTTAACTTCTGCACGTAAAGGTGATGTTACTGAGGTTTGTTCCACAGCTTACTCAGAGGGGGCATCTGATATCGAATTAGATAGCAACAGGCAGCTATTGAAATGTGATATAGGCCTTCTGCAACCAGGTTTCTCAGTGGCCCAAATAGAAGATGCCGTACGACAGGGACCAGAACCACACCCAACCTTTTTCCCACCTGATAAACATGGCAGCCAATTTCCTTTTTATATATTAAATTTTCACTTACCAAACAAAGAAAAATATCCTCGCGACTGGTTAGTTTGGAGTAAGAGTAAGCAAGCTTTGTTCTGCTTTCCCTGTTTTTTATTCAGCAAGCTCCCAGTAACACATCGTTCAGTTTTGACAACAGAAATCGGTTGGGGACCTTCGAAAGGTTATAAAAAACTGTACAATAAAATACCTGACCATGAAAATAGTAATAACCATCGTACATGTTATGTAGACTGGCGAGATTTGCAAACCAATCTTGAAAAAAACATGACAGTTGATAGTTTATTATGGCACAAAATCCAGAATGAAACCGAGGTTTGGAAAGCCTTATTGCGAAGATTTCTGGATGTAGTTCTGTTTCTTGCAGAACGTGGACTGGCTTTTAGAGGATCAAGCAACCTAATTGGACATCCAAGAAATGGCAATTTTCTAGGAATGTTAGAAGTTGTAAGCCACTACGACCCTTTGCTTGCAGAGCATTTGAAAAAAGTAAAACAGGCACAAATGGAGAAAAAAAGATTACAAGTACATTACTTGTCAGCAGAAATTCAAAATGAATTCATATCATGTTGTGCCGAATATGTGTTTAACTGCATTTTAAAGGAGAGAGAAAATGCAAAGTATTTTTCTATTATTGTAGATGCAACACCAGACTCAGCACACATGGAACAAACTACCTTCATTTTGCGTTATGTTCTTGTCGTAAACAATGAATATCAAGTTTTAGAACGATTTTTGGAATTTGTCAACTGCAATAAAAAAACAGGGGAAGCTATTGCAGATTTAATTCTGGAAACGCTTCAAAAACGTAATATTCCAATAAATGATTGTCGTGGACAAGGCTATGACAATGGTTCTAACATGAGTGGAGCATACAAAGGTGTCCAAGCTCGAATTTTACAAGTAAATTCTCTGGCTATTTTTTCTCCTTGTGCCTGTCACAGTTTAAATCTGTGTGGTGTCCATGCAGCAGAATGTTGTCCTGAGGTTGTGACATTTTTTGGCATTGTACAAAAGCTGTATAATATATTCAGTGGCAGTCCTCAGAGGTGGGAAATTTTGAAAGCAAACATCGGTGCTTCACTCCACTCCATGTCAAATACACGTTGGTCTGCAAGGGTAGAGAGTGTCAAACCCTTTGCTGAAAGACTTCCTGGGATCCAAAAGGCAATTGAGTCAGTGTTGGAACTTAACCTAACATCAGAAATTCGAACAGATCTTGATTCTGTAAGCATATATTTGGATTCTTTTGATTGTGTTTTGATGGCATCTATTTGGCTAAAAGTCCTTACAGCTATAAATTACAGAAGCACAGTTTTGCAATCACGAAATACCACAATTGATAAAGAAGTTGAAAATCTTTCCAGTCTGGTAGATGAATTAAAAGCAATTAGAAATAATTGGCAAGCTCTCTTAAATGAATCCAGACTGGTTGCTGAAAATTTAAATATACCAACTGAGTTTAGATCTTTTCAGCAAAGACGTCAAAGAAAAAGGAGAAGATTTTTTGATGAATCATCAACTGAAGAATCTTTCTCTAATTCAACCCCAGAAGAGATGTTCAAGTGCAAAGTATTTCACATTCTTTTGGACAGCGTCATAGGCAATATGACAACAAGATTTGATGCAGCAAAAGCCATAAATTCTTTATTCAGTATTTTATGGCTCTTTCCTGAGGTAGAGGATGAAGAAGTTAGAGAAAAGGCAAACCAGCTTCCAAAAAGATACGAAGATGATGTTAGCCAAACTATTTGTGATGAGCTAATACACCTTAAATCAATATACAATTCAAATTTAGGAGAAGAATCTCTTTCACCTATCAAACTCCTAAACAAATTGAAGCACAAGAAGCTTGAACGCCTGTTTCCGAATATTGTTGTTGCCTTAAGGTTGTTCTGCACCATACCCGTAACAGTGGCTCAAGCTGAACGCTCTTTCAGTTGTCTCTCAAGAATAAAAGATGTTTTAAGATCAACAATGACTCAGAATCGTTTAAATGATTTAGGTCTGCTATCAATAGAGGCTAGCTTGGCCAGAAATTGCGATTTCTCAAGTATTATCGATTTATTTTCAAGTCGTAAAGCTCGTAAAGCTCTACTGTAATGGATCCAGATATTATAATTCAGTGCTGGAAAAAGTCTGGCCACCTAGATATTAAGAATTAAAAGGGTCTTTTAGGTTTTTTGTTTCAATGAAACACTGATCATAATTTTGTATTGTGACTTATATGTTCCGAACCTACCTCCTAATATATTTTATTTTAATTTACCTGTCAGATGTAATGGCAGTTTTGAAAATGTATATTGTATGTTGGTTTACTTTCATAGTTCATCACGTCAATGTGTAACTGGGGATATGACACTTACACATGGTTGGAGATGTCTCTATGGCCGAGGTATTTACAGTTGCACTGATTTTACTATTTATTTTTTTGCACCTAAATTATTTTGATATTTATGTTTAAAGTTTTAACATGCCAAAGCTAAGTTTCTCTATCTTTCTGTAACAAAAATATATTGTATTTATTTTATACATGTCTGGTGTAAAGAACAAATAAAGTTGTTTTGTTTATATTTGTCTTTTTCATTATAACATCTGCATATCTTACACTGAAACATATATTTTTAGGTCACTGTCCTGAGTAACTCAGAACTGCTTGGACATATGTCATGCTCCGGCAATCGGGCTCTGCACCAATGGTGTACGGAGCAATGCAGGTTTTTTCGGTAGGAGGGTGGACTAGTGCTTTTAACCTGATAGACATGGGGCCGGCCTCAATTATGCATAGCCACGCCCCAATTGTGTGACCACTCCCACCATAGCCACGCCCCAAATTTTCCCGCCGCCGCTCAGCGGCGGCAAAATGTTTACTTCCCTGCTTTAAGGGGCCCCATAAAGTTTCTGTACCGGGGCCCTGAATTCCTCTTGGCAGCCCTGCTTATACATCTCAACACCAGCATTGAAGGAAGCAGGAACAAGAGAGAATAAAAAACGAAAAAAAAACCAAACCTACAGCACCTGGTATCCCCAGGTGGTCTCCCATCCAAGTACTAACCAAGCCCAGTCCTGCTTAGCTTCCAAGATGAAATGAGATTGGGCATGTTCAGGGTGGTTTATTATAGGTATTGCCTGTCTACTGACCTACATCTCTTATACATCTCAACACCAGCATTGAAGGAAGCAGGAACAAGAGAGAAAAAAAAACACCTACAGCACCTAGTATTCACAGGTGGTCTCCCATCCAAGTACTAACCATGCCCATCCCTGCTTAGCTTCCAAGATCAGACAAGATTGGGCTTATTCAGGGTGTAGTGCTGTAGGTATTGCTTGCCTACTGACCTACATCTCTTATACATCTCAACACGGACATTGAAGGAAGCAGGAACAAGAGAAAAAAAATAACGAAAAAAACAAAAAACAAACAGCACCTGGTATTCCCAGGTGGTCTCCCATCCAAGTATTAACCAGGTCCGGCCCTGCTTAGCTTCCAAGATAAGATGAGATTGGGCATGTTCAGGGTGGTTTACTGCAGGTACTGTTTGCCTACTGACCAACATCTCTTATACATCTAGACACCAGCATTGAAGGAAGCATGAACAAGAGAGAAAAAAAAACTTAAAAAAACAAAAACCTACAGCACCTGGTATTCCCAGGTGGTCTCCCATCCAAGTACTAACCATGCCAAGCCCTGCTTAGCTTCCACAATCGGGCTTATTCAGGGTGTTCTGCTGTAGGTATTGCTTGCATAATTACTGACCTACATCTCTTATACATCTCAACACGGACATTGAAGGAAGCAGGAACAACAGAGAAAAAAAAACGAAAAAAAAAACTACAGCACCTGGTATTCCCAGGTGGTCTCCAATCCAAGTACTAACCAGGCCTGGCCTTGCTTAGTTTACAAGATCAGATGAGTTTGGGCTTGTTCAGGGTGGTATGGCTGTAGGGATTCCTTGCCTACTTACTGACCTACATCTCTCATACATCTCAACACGGACATTGAAGGAAGCAGGAACAAGAGAGAAAAAAAAACGAAAAAAATAAACTACAGAACCTGGTATTTCCAGGTGGTCTCCCATCCAAGTACTAACCAGGCCTGGCCCTGCTTAGCTTACAAGATCAGACGAGTTTGGGCATGTTCATAGTGCTTGACTGTAGATATTGCTTTCCTACTGACCTACATCTGTTATACATCTCAACACCAGCATTGAAGGAAGCAGGAACAAGAGAGAAAAAAAAAACGGAAAAAAAAACCCTACAGCACCTGGTAATCCCAGGTGGTCTCCCATCCAAGTACTAACCAGGCCCAGCTCTGCTTAGCTTCCAAGATCAGACAAGTTTGGGTTTGTTCATGGTGGTTTACTATAGGTATTGCTTGCTACCTGACCAACATCTCTTATACATCTCACCACCAGCATTGAAGGAAGCAGGAACAAGAGAGAAAAAAAAACGAAAAAAAAAAACCCAAACCACCTGGTATTCCTAGGTGCTCTCCCATCCAAGTACTAACCAGGCCTGGCCCTGCTTAGCTTTCAAGATTAGATGAGCTTGGACATGTTCACGGTGGTGTGGCTGTAGGTGTTGCTTTCTTACTGACCTACGTCTCTTATACATCTCAACACCGGCATTGAAGAAAGCAGAAACAAGAGAGAGAAAAAAACGAAAAAATAAAACCTACAGCACCTGGTATTCCCAGGTGCTCTCCCATCCAAGTACTAACCAGGCCCGGTCCTGCTTAGCTTTCAAGATTAGACAAGATTGGGCTTATTCAGGGTGTTGTGCTGTAGGTATTGCTTGCCTACTTACTGACCTACATCTCTTATACATCTCAACACGGACATTGAAAGAAGCAGGAACAAGAGAGAAAATAAAACGAAAAAAATAAACTACAGAACCTGGTATTTCCAGGTGGTCTCCCATCCAAGTACTAACCAGGCCCGGCCCTGTTTAGCTTACAAGATCAGACGAGTTTGGGCTTGTTTAGGGTGGTAAGGCTGTAGGGATTGCTTGCTTACTCACCTACATCTGTTATACATCTCAACACCAGCATTGAAGGAAGCAGGAACAAGAGAGAAAAAAAACCGAAAAGTATAAACCTACAGCACCTGGTATTCCCAATCGGTCTCCCATCCAAGTACTAACCAGGCCCGACCCTGCTTAGCTTTCAAGATCAGATGAGATTGGGCATGTCCAGGGTGGATGACTGTAAGTATTGCTTACTTACTGACCTACATCTCTTATACATCTCAACACCAGCATTGGAGGAAGCAGGAACAAGAGAAAAAAAATAACGAAAAAAACAAACAAACAGCACCTGGTATTCCCAGGTGGTCTCCCAACCAAGTACTATCCAGGCCTGGCCCTGCTTAACTTACAAGATCAGACAAGATTGGGCATGTTCAGGGTGGATTGGCTGTATGTATTGTTTGCCTACTAACCTACATCTCTTATACATCTCAACACCGGCATTAAAGAAAGCAGGAACAAGAGAGAAAACAAAAACAAAAAAAAAAACCTACAGCACCTGGTATTCCCAGGTGGTCTCCCATCCATGTACTAACCAAGCCCAGTCCCAATTAGCTTCCAAGATGAAATGAGATTGGGCACGTTCAGGGTGGTTTATTGTAGGTTTTGCTTGTATACTGACCTACATCTCTTATACATCTCAACACCAGCGTTGCTTATACATCTCAACTCCAGCATTGAAGAAAGCAGGAACAAGAGAGAAAAAAAACCGAAAAAAAAAAAACTACAGCACCTGGTATTCCCAGGTGGTCTTCCATCCAAGTACTAACCAGGCCTGGCCCTGCTTAGCTTGCAAGATCAAGCTTGTTCAGGGTGGTGTGGATGTAGGTAATGCTTGCCTATTGACCTACATCTCTTATACATCTCAACATCGGCATTGAAGGAAGCAGGAACAAGAGAGAAAAAAAAACCTACAGCACCTGGTATTCCCAGGTGGTCTCCCATCCAAGGACTAACCAGCCCCAGCCCTGCTTAGCTTCTAGGATCAGATGAGATTGGGCATGTTCAGGGTGGTGTGGCTGTAGGTAATGCTTGCCTACAGACCTACATCTCTTATACATCTCAACACTAGAATTGAAGGAAGCAGAAACAAGAGAGAAAAAAAATGAAAAAAAACAAAAACCTACAGCACCTGGTATTCCCAGGTGGTCTCCCATCCAAGCACTAACTAGGCCTGGTCCTGCTTAACTTGCAAGATCAGACGAGATTGGTCTTGTTCAGGGTGGTGTGGCTGTAGGTATTGCTTGCCTACTGACCTACATTTCTTATACATCTCAACACCGGCATTGAAGAAAGCAAGAACAAGAGAGAAAAAAAAACGAAAAAAAAAAACCTACAGCACCTGGTATTCCCAGGTGGTCTCCCATCCAAGTACTAACTAGGCCTGGCCCTGCTTAACTTGCAAGATCTAAGCAGGGCTGGGCCTGGTTAGTACTTGGATGGGAGACCAAAAAAACAAAAAAAAAAAACAACCTACAGCACCTGGTATTCCCAGGTGGTCTCCCATCCAAGTACTAACCAGGCCCGGCCCTTCTTAGCTTCCAAAATTAGACAAAATTGGGCTTGTTCAGGGTGGTGTGGCTGCAGGTATTGCTTGTCTAATGACCTACATCTCTTATACATCTCAACACCGGCATTGAAGAAAGCAGGAACAAGAGAGAGAAAAAAACGAAAAAATAAAACCTACAGCACCTGGTATTCCTAGGTGGTCTCCCATCAAAGTACTGACCAGGCGTGGCCCTGCTTAGCTGCCAAGATCAGACGAGATTGGTCTTGTTCAGGGTGGTGTGGCTGTAGCTATTAGTTGCCTACAGACCTACATCTCTTATACATCTCAACACTAGAATTGAAGGAAGCAGAAACAAGAGAGAAAAAAAAATGAAAAAAAAAAACCTACAGCACCTGGTATTCCCAGGTGGTCTCCCATGCAAGTACTAACCAAGACCGGCCTTGCTTAGCTTCCAAGATCAGATGAGATTGGGCTTGTTCAGGGTGGTGTAGCTGTAGGCATTGCTTGCCTACTGACCTACATCTCAACACCAGCATAGAAGGACGCAGGAAGAAGAGAGAAAAAAAAATCCGACAGCACCTGGTATTCCCAGGTAGTCTCCCATCCAGGTACTAACCAGGCCCAGCCCTGCTTAGCTTCCAAGATCAGATGAGATTGATCTTGTTCAGGGTGGTGTGGCTGTAGGTACTGCTTGCCTACTGACCTACATCTCTTATACATCTCAACACCAGCATTGAAGGAAGCAGGAACAAGAAAGAATAAAAAACGAAAAAAAAAAACCTACAGCACCTGGTATCCCCAGGTGGTCTCCCATCCAAGTACTAACCAGGGCAGGCCCTGCTTAGCTTCAAGGATCAGACAAGATTGGGCTTGTTCAGGGTGGTGTGGCTAAAGGTATTGCTTGCCTACTGACCTACATCTGTTATACATCTCAACACCAGCATTGAAGGAAGCAGGAACAAGAGAGAAAAAAAACAGAAAAAAAAAAACCTACAGCACCTGGTATTCCAAGGTGGTCTCCCATCCAAGTACTAACCAGACCCGACCCTGTTTAGCTTCCAAGATCAGATGAGCTTGGGCATGTTCACTGTGGTTTACAGTAGGTATTGCTTGCCTACTGACCAACATCTCTTATACATCTCAACACCAGCATTGAAGGAAGCAGGAACAAGAGAGAAAAAAAAACGAAAAAAAAACCCCACAGCACCTGGTATTCCCAGGTGCTCTCCCATCCAAGTACTAACCAGGCCTGGACCTGCTTAGCTTTCAAGATTAAATGAGATTGGACTTGTTCAGGGTTGTGTGGCTGTAGGTATTGCTTGCTTACTGACCTACATCTCTTATACATCTCAACACCGGCATTGAAGAAAGCAAAAACAAGAGAGAGAAAAAAACTAAAAAATAAAACCTACAGCACCTGGTATTCCTAGGTGGTCTCCCATCGAAGTACTGACCAGGCGCGGCCCTGCTTAGCTTCCAAGATCAGATGAGATTGATCTTGTTCAGGGTGGTGTGGCTGCAGGTACTGCTTGCCTACTGACCTACATCTCTTATACATCTCAACACCAGCATTGAAGGAAGCAGGAACAAGAGAGAAAAAAAAACGAAAAAAAAAAAACCTACAGCACCTGGTATTCCCAGGTGCTCTCCCATCCAAGTACTAACCAGGACCGGCCCTGCTTAGCTTTCAAGATCAGACGAGATTGGTCTTGTTCAGGGTGGTGTGGCTGTAGGTATTGTTTGCCTACAGACCTACATCTCTTATACATCTCAACACTAGAATTGAAGGAAGCAGAAACAAGAGAGAAAAAAAACCGGAAAAAATAAAACCTACAGCACCTAGTATTCCTAGGTGGTCTCCCATTGAAGTACTGACCAGGTCTGGCCCTGCTTAGCTTCCAAGATTAGACGAGATTGATCTTGTTCAGGGTGGTTTGGCTGTAGGTATCGTTTGCCTACTAACCTATATCTCTTATACATCTCAACACCAGCATTGAAGGAAGCAGGAACAAGAGAGAATAAAAAAAACGAAAAAAAAAAAACCTACAGCACCTGGTATCCCCAGGTGGTCTCCCATCCAAGTGCTAACCAGGCCCAACCCTGCTTAGCTTCCAAGATCAGATGAGATTAGGCATGTTCAGGAGAGTATAAAAAACGAAAAAAAAAAACCTACAGCAGCTGGTATCACCAGGTGGTCTCCCATTCAAGTACTAACCAGGCCCAACCCTGCTTAGCTTCCAAGATCAGACGAGATTGGGCATGTTCAGGGTGGTTGACTGTAGGTATTGCTTGCTTACTGACCTACATCTCTTATACATCTAAACACCAGAAATGAAGGAAGCAGGAACAAAAGAGAAAAAAAAAGCAAAAAAAAAAACCTACAGCACCTGGTATTCCCAGGTGGTCTCCCATCCAAGTACTAACCAGGCCCAACCCTGCTTAGCTTCCAAGATCAGACGAGTTTGGGCTTGTTGAAGGTGATATGGCTGTAGTTATTGGTTGTTAACTGACCTACATCTCTTATACATCTCAACACTAGCATTGAAGGATGCAGGAACAAGAGAGAAAAAAAAATGAAAAAAAGAACCTACAGCACCTGGTATTCCCAGTTGGTCTCCCAACCAAGTATTAACCAGTACTGGCTCTGCTTAGCTTCCAAGATCAGACGAGATTGGTTTTATTCAGGGTGGTGTGGCTGTAGGTATTGTTTGCTTACTGACCTACATCTCTTATACATCTCAACACCAGCATTGAAGGAAGCAGAAACAAGAGAGAAAAAAAAAAAAACTACAGCACCTGGTATTTCCAGGTGGTCTCCCATCCAAGTACTAACCAGGTCTGGCCCTGCTTAGCTTCCAAGATAAGATGAGGTTGGGCATGTTCAGGGTGGTTTACTGTAGGTATTGCTTGCTTACTGACCAACATCTCTTATACATCTAGACACCAGCATTGAAGGAAGCAGGAACAAGAGAGAAAAAAAAAAAGCTCAGCACCTGGTATTCCCAGGTGGTCTCCGATCCAAGTACTAACCAGGACCGGCCCTGCCTAGCTTCCAAAACCAGAGGAGATTGGTCTTGTTCAGTGTGGTGTGGCTGTAGGTATTGTTTGCCTACTAACCTACATCTCTTATACATCTCAACACCAGCATTGAAGGAAGCAGGAACAAGAGAGTATAAAAAACGAAAAAAAAAACCTACAGCAGCTGGTATCACCAGGTGGTCTCCCATTCAAGTACTAACCAGGCCCAACCCTGCTTAGCTTCCAAGATCAGACAAGATTGGGCATGTTTAGGGTGGTTGACTGTAGGTATTGCTTGCTTACTGACCTACATCTCTTATACATCTCAACACCAGAAATGAAGGAAGCAGGAACAAAAGAGAAAAAAAACCAAAAAAAAAAACCTACAGCACCTGGTATTCCCAGGTGGTTTCCCATCCAAGTACTAACCAGGCCCAACCCTACTTAGCTTCCAAGATCAGACGAGTTTGGGCTTTTTCAAGGTGATATGGCTGTAGTTATTGGTTGTTAACTGACCTACATCTCTTATACATCTCAACACTAGCATTGAAGGATGCAGGAACAAGAGAGAAAAAAAAACGAAAAAAAGAACCTACAGCACCTGGTATTTCCAGGTGGTCACCCATCCAAGTACTAACCAGGCCCGGCGCTGCTTAGCTTCCAAGATCAGACAAGATTGGGCTTGTTCAGGGATGTGTGGCTGTAGTTATTGCTTGTTGACTGACCTACATCTCTTATACATCTCAACACCAGCATTGAAGGAAGCAGGAACAAGAGAGAAAAAAAAACGAAAAAAAAAACCTACAGCACCTGGTATTCCCAGGTGGTCTCCCAACCAAGTACTAACCAGGACCGGCCCTGCTTAGCTTCCAAGATCAGACGAGATTGGTTTTGTTCAGGGTGGTGTGGCTGTAGGTATTGTTTGATTACTGACCTACATTTCTTATACATCTCAACACCAGCATTGCAGGAAGCAGGAACACGGGAGAAAAAAAACCGAAAAATTAAAACCTACAGCACCTGGTATTCCCAGGTGGTCTCCCATCCAAGTACTAACCAGGCCCAACCCTGCTTAGCTTCCAAGATCAGACGAGTTTGGGCTTGTTCAGGGTGGTATGGCTGTAGGGATTGCTTGGCTACTGACCTACATCTGTTATACATCTCAACACCATCATTGAAGGAAGCAGGAACAAGAGAGAAAAAAAAACGAAAAAAAAAAACCTACAGCACCTGGTATTCCCAGGTGGTCTCCCATCCAAGTACTAACCAGGCCCGACTCTGCTTAGCTTCCAAGATCAGACGAGATTGGGCATGTGCAGGGTGGTTTACTTTAGGTATTGCTTGCTTACTGACCAACATCTCTTATACATCTCAACACCAGCATTGAAGGAAGCAGGAACAAGAGAGAGAAAAAAAACGAAAAAATAAAACCTACAGCACCTGGTATTCCTAGGTGGTCTCCCATTGAAGTACTTAAAAGGAATAGCCCTGCTTAGCTTCCAAAATCAGACGAGATTGATCTTGTTCAGGGTGGTGTGGCTGCAGGTATTACTTGCCTATTGACCTACATCTCTTAAACATCTCAACACCAGCATTGAAGGAAGCAGGAACAAGAGAGAATAAAAAAACGAAAAAAAAAACAAACCTACAGCACCTGGTTTCCCCAGGTGGTCTCTCATTCAATTACTAACCAAGCCCAACGCTGCTTAGCTTCCAAGATCAGACGAGATTGGGCATGGTCAAGGGGGTTGACTGTAGGTATTGCTTTCTTTCTGACCTACATCTCCTATACATCTCAACACCAGAAATGAAGGAAGCAGGAATAAAAGAGAAAAAAAAAACAAAAAAAAACAAACCTACAGCACCTGGTATTCCCAGGTGGTCTCCCATCCAAGTACTAACCATGCCCAGCCCTGCTTAGCTTCCAAGATCAGACGAGATTGGGCATGTTCATGGTCATTGACTGTAGGTATTGCTTGCCTCCTGACCTACATCTCTTATACATCTCAGACAACAGCATTGAAGGAAAGCAGGAACAAGAGAGAAAAAGAAAAAACGTACAGCACCTGGTATTCCTAGGTGGTCTCCCATCGAAGTACGACCAGGCCCGGCCCTGGTTAGCTTCCAAGATCAGACTGAGATTGACCCTGAACATGCCCAATCTCATCTGATCTTGGAAGCTAACCAGGGCCGGGCCTGGTCAGTACTTCGATGGGAGACCACCTAGGAATACCAGGTGCTGTACGTTTTTTTTTTCTCTCTTGTTACTGCTTTCTTCAATGCTGGTGTTGAGATGTATAAGAGATGTAGGTTAGGAGGCAAGCAATACCTACAGTAAACGACCCTGAACATGCCCAATCTCATCTGATCTTGGAAGCTAATTAGGGCCGGGCATGGTCAGCACTTCGATGGGAGACCACCTAGGAATACCAGGTGCTGTAGGTTGTTTTTTTGTTTTTTTTCTCTCTTGTTCCTGCTTCCTTCATTGCTGGTGTTGAGATGTATAAGAGATGTAGGTCAGTAGGCAAGCAATACTTACAGTCAACCGCCCTGAACATGCCCAATCTCGTCTGATCTTGGAAGCTAAGCAGGGCCAGGCTTGGTTAGTACTTGGATGGGAGACAACCTGGGAATACCAGGTGCTGTATGTTTTTTTTTTTCTCCCTTGTTCCTACTTCTTTTAATGCTGGTGTTGAGATGTCTAAGAGATGTAGGTCAGTAAGGGAGCAATATCTACAGCCATACCACCCTGAGCAAGCCCAATCTCATCTGATCTTGGAAGCTAAGCAGGGCTGGGCCTGGTTAGTACTTGGATGGGAGACCACCTGGGAATACCAGGTGCTGTAGGTATTTTTTTTTTTCATTTTTTTAACTCTCCTTTTCCTGTTTCCTTCAATGTTAGTGTTGAGATGTATAAGAGATGTAGGTCAGCAAGTAAGCAATACCTACAGCCACACCGCCCTGAACAAGCCAAATCTCATCTGATCTTGGAAGCTAAGCAGGTCTGGGCCTGGTTAATACTTGGATGGGACACCACCTGGGAATAACAGGTGCTGTAGGTTTTGTTTTTTTTCGTTTTATTTTCTCTCTTGTTCCTGCTACCCTCAATGCTGGTGTTGAGATGTATAAGAGATGTAGGTCAGTATGCAAGCAATACTTACAGCCACACCACCCTGAACAAGCCTAATCTCATCTGATCTTGGAAGCTAAGCAGTGCGGGCCTGGTCAGTACTTCGATGGAAGACCACCTAGGAATGCCAGGTGCTGTTGGTTTTATTTTTTCGTTTTTTTCTCTCTCTTGTTCCTGCTTTCTTCAATGCCGGTGTTGAGATGTATAAGAGATGTAGGTCAGTAAGCAAGCAATACCTACAGCCACACCACCCTGAACAAGTCCAATCTCCTCTAATCTTGGAAGCTAAGCAGGGCCAGGCCTGATTAGTGCTTGGATGGGTGACCACCTGGGAATACCAGGTGCTGCAGGTTGGTTTTTTTTTCGTTTTTTTTTCTCTCTTGTTCCTGCTTCCTTCATTGCTGGTGTTGAGATGTATAAGAGATGTTGGTCAGTAGGCAAGCAATACCTACAGTATACCACCCTGAACATGCCCGATCTCGTCTGATCTTGAAAGCTTAGCAGGGCCGGGCCTGGTTAGTACTTGGATGGGAGAGCACCTGGGAATACCAGGTGCTGTAGGTTTTTTTTTCCGGTTTTTTTCTCTCTTGTTCCTTCATCCTTCAATGCTGGTGTTGAGATGTATAAGAGATGTAAGTCAGTAGGCAAGCAGTACCTACAGCCACACCACCCTGAACATGCCCAATCTTGTCTGATCTTGGAAGCTAAGCAGGGCCAGGCCTGGTTAATACTTGGATGGGAGAGCACCTGGGAATACCAGGTGCTGTGGGTTTTTTTTTTCTTTTTTTTCTCTCTCTTGTTTCTGCTTTCTTCAATGCTGGTGTTGAGATGTATAAGAGATGTTGGTCAGTAGGCAAGCAATACCTACAGTAAACCATCCTGAATATGCCCAATCTCATCTGATCTTGGAAGTTAAGCAGGGTCGGGTCTGGTTAGTACTTGGATGGGAGACAACCTGGGAATACCAGGTGCTGTAGGTGTTTTTTTTCATTTTTTTTTCTCTCTTGTTTCTGCTTCCTTCTATGCTGGTGTTGAGATGTAGGTCAGTGGGCAAGCAATAACTACAGCTACACCACACTGAACAAGCCCAAACTCATCTGATCACAGTATGGTATGGCTGTAGGTATTGCTTGCCTACTGACCTACATCTCTTATACATCTCAACACAAGCAATGAAGGAAGCAGGAACAAGAGAGAAAAAAAAATGAAAAAAAAAAAAACCTACTTCACCTGGTATTCCTAGGTGGTCTCCCATCCAAGTACTAACCAGGCCCAGCCCTGCTTAGCTTCCAAGATTAGACAAGATTGGGATTGTTCAGGGTGGTGTGGCTGTAGGTATTGCTTGCCTCCTGACCTACATCTGTTAAACATCTCAACATCGGCATTGAAGAAAGCAGGAACAAGAGAAAGAAAAAAACCTAAAAAATAAAACCTACAACACCTGGTATTCCTAGGTGGTCTCCCTTCCAAGTACTAACCAGGACTGGCCCTGCTTAGCTTCCAAGATCAGACGAGATTGGTCTCGTTCAGGGTGGTGTGGCTGTAGGTATTGCTTGTCTACAGACCTACATCTCTTATACATCTCAACACCAGCATTGAAGGAAGCAGGAACAAGAGAGAAAGAAAAACGAAAAAAAACAAAAACAACAGCACTTTGTATTCCCAGGTTGTCTCCCATCCAAGTATTAACCAGACCTGACCCTGCTTAGCTTCCATGATTAGATGAGATTGGGCATGTTCAGGGTGGTTTACTGTAGGTATTACTTGCTTACTGACCAACATCTCTTATACATCTAGACACCAGCATTGAAGGAAGCAGGAACAAGAGAGAAAAAAAAAACCACAGCTCCTGGTATTCCCAGGTGGTCTCCGATCCAAGTACTAACCAGGCCCGGCCCTGCTTAGCTTCCAAGATTAGACGAGATTGGGCTTGTTTAGGGTGGTGTGGCTGTAGGTATTGCTTGCCTACTGACCTACATCTCTTATACATCTCAACACCAGCAATGAAGGAAGCAGGAACAAGATAGAAAAAAAAACGAAGAAAACAACCTACAGCACCTGGTATTCCCAGGTGGTCTCCCATCGAAGTACTGACCAGGCCTGGCCCTGCTTAGCTTCCAAGATCAGATGAGATTGATCTTGTTCAGGGTGGTGTGGCTGTAGGTATTGTGTATTTACTAACCTACATCTCTTATACATCTAGTCACCAGCTTTGAAGGAAGCAGGAACAAGAGAGAAAAAAAAACGGGAAAAAAAAAAAACCTACAGCACCTGGGATTCCCAGGTGGTCTCCCATCCAAGTACTAACCAGGCCTGGCCCTGCTTAGCTTCCAAGATCAGACCAGATTGGGCTTGTTCAGGGTGGTGTGGTTGTAGGTATTGTATGGTTACTGACCTACATCTCTTATACATCTCAACACCAGCAATGAAGGAAGCAGGAACAAGAGAGAAAAAAAACAAAACCTACTGCACCTGGTATTCCCAGATGGTCTCCCATCCAAGTACTAACCAGGCCTGGGCCTGCTTAGCTTCCAAGATCATGCTTGTTCAGGGCGGTGTGGCTGTAGGTATTGCTTACTGACTGACCTACATCTCTTATACATCTCAACACCAACATTGAAGGAAGCAGGAACAAGAGAGAAAAAAAAATGAAAAAAAAAACCTACAGCACCTGGTATTCTCAGGTGGTCTCCCATTCAAGTACTAACCAGGACCGGCGCTGCTTAGCTTCCAAGATCAGAGGAGTTTGGGCATGTTCAAGGTGGTTGACTGTAACTATTGCTTCCTTACTGACCTACATCTCTTATACTTCTCAACACCAGCATTGAAGGTAGCAGGAACAAGAGAGAAAAAAAACCCAAAAAAAAAAACTTACAGCACCTGGTATTCCCAGGTGGTCTCCCATCAAAGTACTAACCATGCCCAGCCCTGCTTAGCTTACAAGATCAGACGAGTTTGGGCTTGTTCAGGGTGGTATGGCTGTAGCTATTGCTTGTCTACTTACTGACCTATATCTCTTAGACATCTCAACACCAGCATTGAAGGAAGCAGGAACAAGAGAGAATAAAAAACGAAAAAAATAAATAAACCTACAGCACCTGGTATCCCCAGGTGGTCTCCCATTCAAGTACTAACCAGGCCTAACCCTGCTTGCTTCCAAGATCAGACGAGATTGGGCATGTTCAGGGTGGTTGACTGTAGGTATTGCTTACCTACTGACCTACATCTGTTATACATCTCAACACCAGCATTGAAGGAAGCAGGAACAAGAGAGAAAAAAAAACGAAAAAAATAAACCTACAGCACCTGGTATTCCCAGTTGGTCTCCCATCCAAGTACTAACCAGGCCCGACCCTGCTTAGCTTCCAAGATCAGAAAAGATTGGGCATGTTCAGGGTGGATGACTGTAGGTATTGCTTTCCTACTGACCTACATTTCTTATACATCTCAACACCAGCATTGGAGGAAGCAGGAACAAGAGAAAAAAAATAACGAAAAAAAAAACCAAACAAACAGCACCTAGTATTCCCAGGGAGTCTCCCATCCAAATACTAACCAGGTCTGGCCCTGCTTAGCTTGCAAGATAAGATGAGATTGGGTATGTTCAGGGTGGTTTACTGCAGATATTGCTTGCCTACTGACCAACATCTCTTATACATCTACACACCAGCATTGAAGGAAGCAGGAACAAGAGAGAAAAAAAAAAACCTACAGCACCTGGTATTCCCAGGTGGTCTGCCACCCAAGTACTAACCAAGCCCAGCCTTGCTTAGCTTCCAAGATCAGACAATATTGGGCTTATTCAGGGTGGTGTGCTGTAGATATTGCTTGCCTACTGACCTACATCTCTTATACATCTCAACACCAGCATTGAAGGAAGCAGGAACAAGAGAGAATAAAAAACGAAAAAAAAAAAACCTACTGCACCTGGTATCCCCAGGTTGTCTCCCATCCAAGTACTAAACAGGGCCGGCTCTGCTTAATTTCCAGGATCAGACAAGATTGAGCTTGTTCAGGGTGGTGTGGCGTGGCTGTAGGTATTGCTTGCCTACTGACCTACATCTCTTATACATCTCAACACCAGCATTGAAGGAAGCAGGAACAAGAGAGAAAAAAAAACTGAAAAAAAAAACAACCTACAGCACCTGGTATTCCCAGGTGGTCTCCCATCCAAGTACTAACCAGGCCCGGCCCTGCTTAGCTTCCAAGATCAGACGAGATTGGGCATGTTCAGGGTGGTTGACAGTAGGTATTGCCTGCCTACTGGCAAACATCTCTTATACATCTCAACACCAGCAATGAAGGAAGCAGGAACAAGAGAGAAAAAAAAACGAAAAAAGAAAAACTTACAGCACGTGGTATTCCCAGGTGGTCTCCCATCCAAGTACTAACCAGGCCCAGGCCTGCTTAGCTTCCAAGATCAGACGAGTTTGGGCATGTTCAGGGTGGTTGACTGTAGCTATTGCTTCCTTACTGACCTACATCTCTTATACATCTCAACACCAGCATTGAAGGTAGCAGGAACAAGAGAGAAAAAAAAACCTACATGACCTGGTATTCCTAGGTGGTCTCCCATCGAAGCACTGACCAGGCCCGGCCCTGGTTAGCTTCCAAGATCAGATGAGATTGGGCATGTTCAGGGTGTTTTACTGTAGGTATTGCTTGCCTCTTGACCTACATCTCTTATACATCTCAAAACCAGCATTGAAGCACGCAGGAACAAGAGAGAAAAGAAAACGAAAAAAAAAAAACCTACAGCACCTGGTATTCCCAGGTGGTCTCCCATAAGGATTGATGTAAGTCATTGTTTCCAAGAGAAAGGGAGACAGGATTGTAAAAAAGCGTTGTTTTTGGACGGCATGAGAAACAAGAATTATGTAAAAGGATTGATGTAAGTCATTGTTTCCAAGAGAAAGGGAGACAGGAGTGTAAAAAAGCGTTGTTTTTGGACGGCAATGAAGAAATGACTATGTTTTGCGATTTCTCTTGCTCAGAAAGACTTAGAAAGTTGATAATTGTGGGCAATGTTAGAAATGTCATGAGAAACAGGAATTATGTAAAAGGATTGATGTAAGTCATTGTTTCCAAGAGAAAGGGAGACAGGAGTGTAAAAAAGCGTTGTTTTTGGACGGCAATGAAGAAATGACTATGTTTTGCGATTTCTCTTGCTCAGAAAGACTTAGAAAGTTGATAATTGTGGGCAATGTTAGAAATGTCATGAGAAACAAGAATTATGTAAAAGGATTGATGTAAGTCATTGTATCCAAGAGAAAGGGAGACTGGAGTGTAAAAAAGCGTTGTTTTTGGACGGCAATGAAGAAATGACTATGTTTTGCGATTTCTCTTGCTCAGAAAGACTTAGAAAGTTGATAATTGTGGGCAATGTTAGAAATGTCATGAGAAACAAGAATTATGTAAAAGAATTGATGTAAGTCATTGTTTCCAAGAGAAAGGGAGACAGGAGTGTAAAAAAGCGTTGTTTTTGGACGGCAATGAAGAAATGACTATGTTTTGCGATTTCTCTTGCTCAGAAAGACTTAGAAAGTTGATAATTGTGGGCAATGTTAGAAATGTCATGAGAAACAAGAATTATGTAAAAGAATTGATGTAAGTCATTGTTTCCAAGAGAAAGGGAGACAGGAGTGTAAAAAAGCGTTGTTTTTGGACGGCAATGAAGAAATGACAATGTTTTGCGATTTCTCTTGCTCAGAAAGACTTAGAAAGTTGATAATTGTGGGCAACACCAGCATTGAAGGAAGCAGGAACAAGAGAGAAAAAAAAAACCTACAGCACCTGATATTCCCAGGTGGTCTCCCATCCAAGTACTAACCAGGCCCGGCTCAGCTTAG
>NW_027445911.1:115000-127500 GCF_038048845.1 Mixophyes fleayi
CTGGAGGTATTGCTTGCCTACTGACCTACATCTCTTATACATCTCAACACCAGCAATGAAGGAAGCAGGAACAAGAGAGAAAAAAAAACGGAAAAAAAAAACCTACAGCACCTGGTATTCCCAGGTGGTTTCCCATCCAAGTACTAACCAGGCCCAGCCATGCTTAGCTTCCAAGATCAGACGATTTTGGGCATGTTCAGGGTGGTTGACTGTAGCTATTGTTTCCTTACTGACCTACATCTCTTATACATCTCAACACCAGCATTGAAGGAAGCAGGAACAAGAGAGAATAAAAAACGAAAAAAAAAAACCTACTGCACCTGGTATCCCCAGGTTGTCTCCCATCCAAGTACTAACCAGGGCCGGCTCTGCTTAACTTCCAGGATCAGACAAGATTGAGCTTGTTCAGGGTGGTGTGGCTGTAGGTATTGCTTCCCTACTGACCTACATCTCTTATACATCTCAACACCAGTATTGAAGGAAGCAGGAACAAGAGAGAAAAAAAAACAGAAAAAAAAAAACAACCTACAGCACCTGGTATTCCCAGGTGGTCTCCCATCCAAGTACTAAGCAGGCCCGGCCCTGCTTAGCTTCCAAGATCAGACGAGATTGGGTATGTTCAGCGTGGTTGACTGTAGGTATTGCCTGCCTACTGACATACATCTCTTATACATTTCAACACCAGCAATGAAGGAAGCAGGAACAAGAGAGAAAAAAAAAACGAAAAAAAAAAACAACCTACAGCACCTGGTATTCCCAGGTGGTCACCTATCCAAGTACTAACCAGGCCTGGCCCTGCTTAGCTTCCAAGATTAGATGAGATTGGACTTGTTCAGGGTGGTGTGGCTGTAGGTATGGCTTGCTTACTGACCTACATCTCTTATACATCTCAACACCGGCATTGAAGGAAGCAGGAACAAAAGAGAAAAAAAAACGAAAAAAAAAAACCTAAAGCACCTGGTATTCCCAGTTGGTCTCCCATCCAAGTACTAACCAGGCCTGACCCTGCTTAGCTTCCAAGATCAGAGGAGATTGGGCATGTTCAGGGTGGGTGACTGTAGGTATTGCTTATCTACTGACCTACATTTCTTATACATCTCAACACCAGCATTGGAGGAAGCAGGAACAAGAGAAAAAAAATAACGAAAAAAACAAACAAACAAACAGCACCTGGTATTCCCAGGGGTCTCCCATCCAAGTACTAACCATGTCTGGCCCTGCTTAGCATCCAAGATAAGATGAGATTGGGTATGTTCAGGGTGGTTTACTGCAGGTGTTGCTTGCCTACTGACCAACATCTCTTATATATCTACACACCAGCATTGAAGGAAGCAGGAACAAGAGAGAAAAAAAAATAGAAAAAAAAAAAACCCACAGCACCTGGTATTCCCAGGTGGTCTCCCATCCAAGTACTAACCATGCCCAGCCCTGCTTAGCTTCAAAGATCAGACAAGATTGGGCTTATTCAGGGTGTTGTGCCGTAGGTATTGCTTGCATACTTACTGACCTACATCTCTTATACATCTCAACACGGACATTGAAGGAAGCAGGAACAAGAGAGAAAAAAAACCGAAAAATATAAACCTACAGCACCTGGTATTCCCAGTTGGTCTCCCATTCAAGTACTAACCAGGCCTGACCCTGCTTAGCTTCCAAGATAAAACGAGAGTGGTCTTGTTCATGGTGGTGTGGCTGTATGTATTGTTTTCCTACTAACCTACATCTCTTATACATCTCAACACCAGCATTGAAGGAAGCAGGAACAAGAGAGAATAAAAAACGAAAAAAAACAAACCTACAGCACCTGGAAGCAGAGAGAAAAAAAACCGAAAAAAAAAAAACCCCACAGCACCTGGTATTCCCAGGTGCTCTCCCATCCAAGTACTAACCAGGCCTGGCCCTGCTTAGCTTTCAAGATTAGATGAGCTTGGAAATGTTCACGGTGGTGTGGCTGTAGGTATTGCTTTCTTACTGACCTACATCTCTTATACATCTCAACACCGGCATTGAGAAAGCAGAAACAAGAGAGAGAAAAAAACGAAAAAATAAAACCTACAGCACCTGGTATTCCTAGGTGCTCTCCCATCCAAGTACTAACCAGGCCTGGTCCTGCTTAGCTTTCAAGATTAGACAAGATTGGGCTTATTCAGGGTGTTGTGCTGTAGGTATTGCTTGCCTACTTACTGACCTACATCTCTTATACATCTCAACACCAGCATTGAAGGAAGCAGGAACAAGAGAAAAAAATAAAACGAAAAAAATAAACTACAGAACCCGGTATTTTCAGGTGGTCTCCCATCCAAGTACTAACCAGGCCCGGCCCTGCTTAGCTTACAAGATCAGACGAGTTTGGGCTTGTTCAGGGTGGTATGGCTGTAGGGATTCCTTGCCTACTCACCTACATCTGTTATACATCTCAACACCAGCATTGAAGGAAGCAGGAACAAGAGAGAAAAAAAACCGAAAAATATAAACCTACAGCACCTGGTATTCCCTGTTGGTCTCCCATCCAAGTATTAACCAGGCCTGACCCTGCTTAGCTTTTAAGATCAGATGAGATTGGGCATGTTCAGGGTGGATGACTGTAGGTATTGCTTACTTACTGACCTACATCTCTTATACATCTCAACACCAGCATTGGAGGAAGCAGGAACAAGAGAAAAAAAATAACGAAAAAAACAAAAAACAAACAGCACCTGGTATTCCCAAGTGGTCTCCCAACCAAGTACTATCCAGGCCCGGCCCTGCTTAACTTCCAAGATAAGACGAGATTGGGCATGTTCAGGGTGGATTGGCTGTATGTATTGTTTGCCTACTAACCTACATCTCTTATACATCTCAACACCAGTATTGAAGGAAGCAGGAACAATAGAGAATAAAAAACGAAAAAAAACAAACCTACAGCACCTGGTATTCCCAGGTGGTCTCCCACCCAAGTACTAAACAGGCCCAGCCCTGCTTAGCTTCCAAGATCAGACGAGGTTGGGCTTGTTAAGGGTGGTGTGGCTGTAGGTATTGCTTGCTTACTGACCTACATCTCTTATACATCTCAACACCAGCATTGCAGGAAGCTGGAACACGCGAGATATAAAAACGAAAAAAAAAAACCTATGGCACCTTGTATTCCCAGGTGGTCTTACATCCAAGTAGTAACCAAGCCCAGTCCTGCTTAGCTTCCAAGATGAAATGAGATTGGGCACGTTCAGGGTGGTTTATTGTAAGTATTGTTTGTCTACTGACCTACATCTCTTATACATCTGAACACCAGCATTGAAGGAAGCAGGAAAAAGAGAGAAAAAAAACCGAAAAAAATAAACCTACAGCACCTGGTATTCCCAGTTGGTTTCCCATTCAAGTACTAACCAGGCCCGACCCTGCTTAGCTTCCAAGAACAGATGAGATTGGGCATGTTCAGGGTGGATGACTGTAGGTATTGCTGACATACTGACCTACATCTCTTAGACATCTCAACACCAGCATTGGAGGAAGCAAGAACAAGAGAAAAAAAAGAACGAAAAAAAACAAACAAACAGCACCTTGTATTCCCAGGTGGTCTCCCATCCAAGTACTAACCAGGTCCAGCCCTGCTTAGCTTCCAAGATCACACAATATTGGGCTTGTTCAGGGTGGTGCGGCTGTAGGTATTGCTTGCCTACTGACCTACATCTCTTATACATCTCAACACCGGCATTGAAGGAAGCAGGAACAAGAGAGAAAAAAAACCTACAGCACCTGGTATTCCCAGGTGGTCTCCCATCCAAGTACTAACCAGGTCTGGCCCTGCTTAGCTTCCAAGATAAGACAAGAGTGGTCTTGTTCAGGGTGGTATGGCTGTAGGCACTGCTTCCCTACTGACCTACATCTCTTATACATCTCAACACCAGCATTGAAGGAAGCAGGAAGAAAAGAGAAAAAAAAACGAAAAAAAAAAACCTACAGCACCTGGTATTGCCAGGTGCTCTCCTATCCAAGTACTAACCAGGCCCGGCCCTGCTAAGCTTCCAAGATCAGACGAGATCGGGCATGTTCAGGGTGGTTTACAGTAGGCATTGCTTGACTACTGACCTACATCTCAACACCAGCATAGAAGGAAGCAGGAACAAGAGAGAAATAAAAATCTGACAGCACCTGGTATTCCCAGGTGGTCTCCCATCCAAGTACTAACCAGGCCCAGCCCTGCTTAGCTTCCCAGATCAGACAAGATTGGTCTTGTTCAGGGTGGTTGACTGTAGGCATTGCTTGCCTACTGACCTACATCTCTTATACATCTCAATACGGACATTGAAGGAAGCAGGAACAAGAGAGAAAAAAACCCGAAAAATATAAACCTACAGCACCTGGTATTCCCAGTTGGTCTCCCATCCAAGTACTAACCAGGCCTGACCCTGCTTAGCTTCCAAGATCAGATGAGATTGGGCATGTTCAGGGTGGATGACTGTAGGTATTGCTTACCTACTGACCTACATCTCTTATACATCTCAACACCAGCATTGGAGGAAGCAGGAACAAGAGAAAAAAAATAACGAAAAAACAAAAACAAACAGCACCTGGTATTCCCAGGTGGTCTCCCATGCAAGTACTAACCAGTCCCAGCCCTGCTTAGCTTACAAGATCAGATAAGATTGGGCATGTTCAGGGTGGATGACTGTAGGTATTGCTTCCCGACTGACCTACATCTCTTATACATCTCAACACCAGCATTGAAGGAAGCAGGAACAAGAGAGAAAAAATAACGAAAAAAACAAAAAACGACAGCACCTAGTATTCCCAGGTGCTCTCCCATCCAAATACTAACCAGGTCCAGCCCTGCTTAGCTTCCAAGATAAGACGAGAGTGGTCTTGTTCAGGGTGGTGTGGCTGTATGTATTGCTTGCCTACTGACCTACATCTCTTATACATCTCAACACGGACATTGAAGGAAGCAGGAACAAGAGAGAAAAAAAACGAAAAAAAAAAACTATAGCACCTGGTATTCCCAGGTGGTCTCCCATCCAAGTACTAACCAGGCCCGGCCCTGCTTAGCTTACAAGATCAGACGAGTTTGGGCTTGTTCAGGGTGGTATGGCTGTAGGGATTGCTTGCCTACTCACCTACATCTGTTATACATCTCAACACCAGCATTGAAGGAAGCAGGAACAAGAGAAAAAAAATAACGAAAAAAACAAAGAACAAACAGCACCTGGTATTCCCAGGTGGTCTCCCATCCAAGTATTAACCAGGTCCGGCCCTGCTTAGCTTCCAAGATAAGATGAGATTGGGCATGTTCAGGGTGGTTTACTGCAGGTACTGTTTGCCTACTGACCAACATCTCTTATACATCTAGACACCAGCATTGAAGGAAGCATGAACAAAAGAGAAAAAAAAACTTAAAAAAACAAAAACCTACAGCACCTGGTATTCCCAGGTGGTCTCCCATCCAAGTACTAACCATGCCCAGCCCTGCTTAGCTTCCACAATCGGGCTTATTCAGGGTGTTCTGCTGTAGGTATTGCTTGCATAATTCCTGACCTACATCTCTTATACATCTCAACACGGACATTGAAGGAAGCAGGAACAAGACAGAAAAAAAAACGAAAAAAAAAACTACAGCACCTGGTATTCCCAGGTGGTCTCCCATCCAAGTACTAACCAGGCCTGGTCTTGCTTAGCTTACAAGATCAGATGAGTTTGGGCTTGTTCAGGGTGGTATGGCTGTAGGGATTCCTTGCCTACTTACTGACCTACATCTCTTATACATCTCAACACGGACATTGAAGGAAGCAGGAACAAGAGAGAAAAAAAAATGAAAAAAATAAACTACAGAACCTGGTATTTCCAGGTGGTCTACCATCCAAGTACTAACCAGGCCCAGCCCTGCTTAGCTTACAAGATCAGATGAGTTTGGGCTTGTTCAGGGTGGTATGGCTGTAGGGACTCCTTGCCTACTTACTGACCTACATCTGTTATACATCTCAACACCAGCATTGAAGGAAGCAGGAACAAGAGAGAAAAAAAAACGAAAAAAAAAAACCCTACAGCACCTGGTAATCCCAGGTGGTCTCCCATCCAAGTACTAACCAGGCCCAGCTCTGCTTATCTTCCAAGATCAGACGAGTTTGGGCTTGTTCAGGGTGGTTTACTATAGGTATTGCTTGCTTCCTGACCAACATCTCTTATACATCTCAACACCAGCATTGAAGGAAGCAGGAACAAGAGAGAAAAAAAAACGGAAAAAAAAAACCCTACAGCACCTGGTATTCCCAGGTGCTCCCCCATCCAAGTACTTACCAGGCCTGGCCCTGCTTAGTTTTCAAGATTAGATGAGCTTGGACATGTTCACGTTGGTGTGGCTGTAGGTATTGCTTTTTTACTGACCTACATCTCTTATACATCTCAACACCGGCATTGAAGAAAGCAGAAACAAGAGAGAGAAAAAAAAACGAAAAAATAAAACCTACAGCACCTGGTATTCCCAGGTGCTCTCCCATCCAAGTACTAACCAGGCCCGGTCCTGCCTAGCTTTCAAAATTAGACAAGATTGGGCTTATTCAGGGTGTTGTGCTGTAGGTATTGCTTGCCTACTTACTGACCTACATCTCTTATACATCTCAACACGGACATTGAAGGAAGCAGGAACAAGTGAGAAAATAAAACGAAAAAATTAAACTACAGAACCTGGTATTTCCAGGTGGTCTCCCATCCAAGTACTAACCAGTCCCGGCCCTGCTTAGCTTACAAGATCAGAAGAGTTTGGGCTTGTTCAGGGTGGTATGGCTGTAGGGATTGCTTGCTTACTCACCTACATCTGTTATACATCTCAACACCAGCATTGAAGGAAGCAGGAACAAGAGAGAAAAAAAAACGAAAAATATAAACCTACAGCACATGGTATTCCCAGTCGGTCTCCCATCCAAGTACTAACCAGGCCTGACCCTGCTTAGCTTTCAAGATCAGATGAGATTGGGCATGTTCAGGGTGGATGACTGTAGGTATTGCTTACTTACTGACCTACATCTCTTATACATCTCAACACCAGCATTGGAGGAAGCAGGAACAAGAGAAAAAAAATAACGAAAAAAACAAACAAACAGCACCTGGTATTCCCAAGTGGTCTCCCAACCAAGTACTATCCAGGCCTGGCCCTGCTTAACTTACAAGATCAGGCATGTTCAGGGTGGATTGGCTGTATGTATTGTTTGCCTACTAACCTACATATCTTATACATCTCAACATAGGCATTAAAGAAAGCAGGAACAAGAGAGAAAACAAAAACAAAAACAAAAAACAACAGCACCTGGTATTCCCAGGTGCTCTCCCATCCAAGTACTAACCAGGCCCGGCCCTGCTTTGCTTTCAAGATTAGATGAGCTTGGACTTGTTCAGGGTGGTGTGGCTGTAGGTTTTGCATGCTTACTGACCTACATCTCTTATACATCTCAACACCGGCATTGAAGAAAGCAGAAACAAGAGAGAGAAAAAAACGAAAAAATAAAACCTACAGCACCTGGTATTCCCAGGTGGTCTCCCATCCAAGTAATAACCAGGCCCGGCCCTTCTTAGCTTCCAAAATTAGACGAAATTGGGCTTCTTCAGGGTGGTGTGGCTGCAGGTATTGCTTGTCTAATGACCTACATCTCTTATACATCTCAACACCGGCATTGAAGAAAGCAGGAACAAGAGAGAGAAAAAAACGAAAAAATAAAACCTACAGCACCTGGTATTCCTAGGTGGTCTCCCATCAAAGTACTGACCAGGCGTGGCCCTGCTTAGCTTCCAAGACCAGACGAGATTGGTCTTGTTCAGGGTGGTGTGGCTGTAGGTATTGCTTGCCTACAGACCTACATCTCTTATACATCTCAACACTAGAATTGAAGGAAGCAGAAACAAGAGAGAAAAAAAAAAGAAAAAAAACAAAAACCTACAGCACCTGGTATTCCCAGGTGGTCTCCCATCCAAGTACTAACCAGGCCCAGCCCTGCTTAGCTTCCAAGATCAGATGAGTTTTGGCTTGTTCAGGGTGGTATGGCTGTAGGTAATGCTTGCTTACTGACCAACATCTCTTATACATCTAGACACCAGCGTTGAAGGAAGCAGGAACAAGAGAGAAAATAAAACGAAAAAAAAATCCTACAGCACCTGGTATTCACAGGTGGTCTCCCATCCAAGTACTAAGCAGGCCGGGCCCTGCTTAGCTTCCAAGATCAGACGAGATTGGGCAGGCTCAGGGTGGTTGACTGTAGGTATTGCTTGCCTACTGACCAACATCTCTTATACATCTCAACACCAGCATTGAAGGAAGCAGGAACAAGAGAGAAAAAAAAACAAAAAAAAACAAAAACCTACAGCACCTGATATTCCCAGGTGGTCTCCCATGCAAATACTAACCAAGCCCGGCCCTGCTTAGCTTCCAAGATCAGATGAGATTGGACTTGTTCAGGGTGGTGTGGCTGTAGGTATTGCTTGCCTACTGACATAATCTCTTATACATCTCAACACCAGCAATGAAGGAAGCAGGAACAAGAGAGAAAAAAAAAACGAAAAAAAAAACAACCTACAGCACCTGGTATTCCCAGGTGGTCTCCCATCCAAGTACTAACCAGCACCAGCCCTGCTTAGCTTCCAAGATCAGATGAGATTGGACTTGTTCAGGGTGGTGTGGCTGTAGGTATTGCTTTCCTATTGACCTACATCTATGATACATCTCAACACTAGAATTGAAGGACGCAGAAACAAGAGAGAAAAAAAAATGGAAAAAAAAAACAACCTACAGCACCTGGTATTCCCAGGTGGTCTCCATTCCAAGTACTGACCAGGCCTGGCCCCGCTTAGCTTCCAAGCTAAGATGAGTTTGGGCTTGTTCAGGGTGGTATGGCTGTAGGTATTGCTTGCCTACTGACCTACATCTCTTATACATCTCAACACCAGCATTGAAGGAAGCAGGAACAAGAGAGAGAAAAAAATGAAAAAATAAAACCTACAGCACCTGGTATTCCTAGGTGGTCTCCCATCAAAGTACTGACCAGGCGTGGCCCTGCTTAGCTTCCAAGACCAGACGAGATTGGTCTTGTTCAGGGTGGTGTGGCTGTAGGTATTGCTTGCCTACAGACCTACATCTCTTATACATCTCAACACTAGAATTGAAGGAAGCAGAAACAAGAGAGAAAAAAAAAAGAAAAAAAACAAAAACCTACAGCACCTGGTATTCCCAGGTGGTCTCCCATGCAAGTACTAACCAAGACCGGCCTTGCTTAGCTTCCAAGATCAGATGAGATTGGGCTTGTTCAGGGTGGTTGACTGTAGGCATTGCTTGGCTACCGACCTTCATCTTTTATACATCTCAACTCCAGCATTGAAGAAAGCAGGAACAAGAGAGAAAAAAAAACGGAAAAAAAAACCTACAGCAGCTGGTATTCCCAGGTGGTCTTCCATCCAAGTACTAACCAGGGCTGGCCCTGCTTAGCTTGCAAGATCAGACAAGATTGGGCTTGTTCAGGATGGTGTGGCTGTAGGTATTGCTAGCCTACTGACCTACATCTCTTATACATCTCAACATCGGCATTGAAGGAAGCAGGAACAAGAGAAAAAAAAAACCTACAGCACCTGGTATTCCCAGGTGGTCTCCCATCCAAGTACTAACCAGGCCTGGCCCTGCTTAGCTTCCAAGATCAGACGAGATTGGGCTTGTTCAGGGTGGTGTGGCTGTAGGTATTGCTTGCCTAGTGACCTACATCTCTTATATATCTCAACACCGGCATTAAAGAAAGCAGGAACAAGAGAGAAAAAAATAAAATAAAATAAACCTACAGCATCTGGTATCCCCAGGTGGTCTCCCATCCAAGTACTAACCAGGCCCGGCCCTGCTAAGCTTCCAAGATCAGACGAGATCGGGCATGTTCAGGGTGGTAGACTGTAGGTATTGCTTGCCTACTGACCAACATCTCTTATACATCTCAACACCAGCAATGAAGGAAGCAGGAACAAGAGAGAAAAAAAAACGAAAAAAAAACAAACCAACAGCACCTGGTATTCCCAGGTGCTCTCCCATCCAAGTACTAACCAGGCCTGGCCCTGCTTAGCTTCCAAGATCAGACAAGATTGGGCATGTTCAGGGTGGTATGGCTGTAGGTATTGCTTGCCTACTGACCTACATCTCTTATACATCTCAACACCAGCATTGAAGGAAGCAGGAACAAGAGAGAAAAAAAAAACGGAAAAAAATACCTACAGCACCTGGTATTCCCAGGTGGTCTCCCATCCAAGTACTAACCAGGCCTGGCCCTGCTTAGCTTCCAAGATCAGATGAATTTAGGCTTGTTCAGGGTGGTACAGCTGGAGGTACTGCTTGCCTACTGGCCTATTGACATACATCTCTTATACATCTCAACACCAGCATTAAAGAAAGCAGGAACAAGAGAGAAAAAGAAACGAAAAAAAAAAACAACCTACAACACCTGGTATTCCTAGGTGGTCTCCCATCGAAGTACTGACCAGGCCTGGCCCTGCTTAGCTTCCAAGATTAGACGAGATTGATCTTGTTCAGGGTGGTTTGGCTGTAGGTATTGATTGCCTATTGACCTACATATCTTATACATCTCCACACCACCATTGAAGAAAGCAGGAACAAGAGAGAAAAAAAAACGAAAAAAAAAACAACCTACAGCACCTGGTATTCCCAGGTGGTCTCCCATCCAAGTACTAACCAAGACCGGTTCTGGTTAGCTTCCAAGATCAGATGAGCTTGGGCATGTTCACTGTGGTTTACTGTAGGTATTGCTTGCCTACTGACCAACATCTCTTATACATCTCAACACCAGCATTGAAGGAAGCAGGAACAAGAGAGAAAAAAAAACGAAAAAATAACCCCACAGCACCTGGTATTCCCAGGTGCTCTCCCATCCAAGTACTAACCAGGCCCGGACCTGCTTAGCTTTCAAGATTAAATGAGATTGGACTTGTTCAGGGTTGTGTGGCTGTAGTTATTGCTTGCTTACTGACCTACATCTCTAATACATCTCAACACTAGAATTGAAGGAAGCAGAAACAAGAGAGAAAAAAAAACGGAAAAAATAAAACCTACAGCACCTGGTATTCCAAGGTGGTCTCCCATTGAAGTACTGACCAGGTGTGGCCCTGCTTAGCTTCCAAGATCAGACGAGATTGATCTTGTTCAGGGTGGTGTGGCTGTAGGTACTGCTTGCCTACTGACCTACATCTCTTATACATCTCAACACCAGCATTGAAGGAAGCAGGAACAAGAGAGAAAAAAAAACGAAAAAAAAAAAACCTACAGCACCTGGTATTCCCAGGTGCTCTCCCATGCAAGTACTAACCAGGACCGGCCCTGCTTAGCTTTCAAGATCAGACGAGATTGGTCTTGTTCAGGGTGGTGTGGCTGTAGGTATTGTTTGCCTACAGACCTACATTTCTTATACATCTCAACACTAGAATTGAAGGAAGCAGAAACAAGAGAGAAAAAAAAACGGAAAAAATAAAACCTACAGCACCTGGTATTCCAAGGTGGTCTCCCATCCAAGTACTAACCAGGCCTGACCCTGCTTAGCTTCCAAGATCAGACAAGATTGGGCATGCTCAGGGTGGATGACTGTAGGTATTGCTTACCTACTGACCTACATCTCTTATACATCTCAACACCAGCATTGAAGGAAGCAGGAACAAGAAAGAATAAAAAACGAAAAAAAAAAACCTACAGCACCTGGTATCCCCAGGTGGTCTCCCATCCAAGTACTAAGCAGGGCCGACCCTGCTTAGCTTCCAAAATCAGACAAGATTGGGCATGCTCAGGGTGGATGACTGTAGGTATGGCTTACCTACTGACCTACATCTGTTATACATCTCAACACCAGCATTGAAGGAAGCAGGAACAAGAGAGAAAAAAAAAACCTACAGCACCTGGTATTGCAAGGTGGTCTTCCATCCAAGTACTAACCAGCTCCTGCCCTGCTTAGCTTCCAAAATAAGATGAGATTGGGCATGTTCAAAGTGGTTTACTGTAGGTATTGCTTGCCTACTGACCAACATCTCTTATACATCTAGACACCAGCATTGAAGGAAGCAGGAACAAGAGAGAAAATAAAACGGAAAAAAAAAACCTACAGCACCTGGTATTCCCAGGTGGTCTCCCACCCAAGTACTAACCAGGCCCGGCCCTGCTTAGCTTCCAAGATCAGACGAGATTGGGCATGTTCAGGGTGGTTGACTGTAGGTATTGCTTGCGTACTGACCAACATCTCTTATACATCTCAACACCAGCATTGAAGGAAGCAGGAACAAGAGAGAGAAAAAAATGAAAAAATAAAACTTACAGCACCTGGTATTCCCAGGTGGACTCCCGTCCAAGTACTAACCAGGGCCGGACCTGCTTAGCTTCCAAGATCAGACGAGATTGATCTTATTCAGGGTGGTGTGGCTGTAGGTATTGCTTGCCCATTGACCTACATCTCTTATACATCTCAACACTAGAATTGAAGGACGGAGAAACAAGAGAGAAAAACAAACGGAAA
>NW_027445911.1:132500-135000 GCF_038048845.1 Mixophyes fleayi
CAAGAAAGAAAAAAAAATGAAAAAAAAAAAAAACCAACAGAACCTGGTATTCCGAGGTGCTCTCCCATCCAAGTACTAACCAGGCCCGGCCCTGCTTAGCTTCCAAGATCAGAGAAGATTGGGCATGTTCAGGGTGGTTGACAGTAGGTATTGCCTGCTTACTGACATACATCTCTTATACATCTCAACACCAGCAATGAAGGAAGCAGGAACAAGAGAGAAAAAAAAACAACCTGCAGCACCTGGTATTTCCAGGTGGTCACCCATCCAAGTACTAACCAGGCCTGGCCCTGCTTAGCTTCCAAGATTAGAGGAGATTGGACTTGTTCAGGGTGGGTGACAGTAGGTATTGCCTGCCTACTGACATACATCTCTTATACATCTCAACACCAGCAATGAAGGAAGCAGGAACAAGAGAGAAAAAAAACCAACCTGCAGCACCTGGTATTCCCAGGTGGACATCCAACCAAGTATTAACCAGGCCTGGCCCTGCTTAGCTTCCAAGATTAGAGGAGATTGGACTTGTTCAGGGTGGTGTGTCTGTAGGTATTGTTTGCTTACTGACCTACATCTCTTATACATCTGAACACCAGCATTGAAGGTAGCAGGAACAAGAGAGAAAAAAAACTGAAAAAAATAAACCTACAGCACCTGGTACTCCCAGTTGGTCTCCCATCCAAGTACTAACCAGGGCCGACCCTGCTTAGCTTCCAAGATCAGACAAGATTGGGCATGTTCATGGTGGTTGACTGTATGTATTACTTGCCTGCTAACCTACATCTCTTATACATCTTAACACCAGCATTGAAGGAAGCAGGAAAAAGAGAGAAAAAAAACGAAAAAAAAAAAATACCAACAGCACTCGGTATTTCCAGGTTGTCACCCATCCAAGTTCTAACCAGACCCGACCCTGCTTAACTTCCAAGATCAGATGAGATTGGGCATATTCAGGGTGGTTTACTGTAGGTATTGCTTGCTTACTGACCAACATCTCATATGCATCTCAACACGAGCATTGAAGAAAGCAGAAACAAGAGAGAGAAAAAAACGAAAAAACAAACCTACAGCACCTGGTATTCCCAGGTGCTCTCCCATCCAAGTATTAACCAGGCCCGACCCTGCTTAGCTTTCAAGATTAGATGAGCTTGGACTTGTTCAGGGTGGTGTGGCTGTAGGTATTGCTTGCTTACTGACCAACATCTCTTATACATCTCAACACCGGCATTGAAGAAAGCAGAAACAAGAGAGAGAAAAAAACGAAAAATTAAAACCTACAGCACCTGGTATTCTTAGGTGGTCTCCCATTGAAGTACTGACCAGACCCGGCCCTGCTAAGCTTCCAAGATCAGACGAGATCGGGCATGTTCAGGGTGATTTACTGTAGGTATTGCTTGCCTACTGACCAACATCTCTTATACATCTCAACTCCAGCAATGAAGGAAGCAGGAACAAGAAAGAAAAAAAAATGAAAAAAAAAAAAAACCAACAGAACCTGGTATTCCGAGGTGCTCTCCCATCCAAGTACTAACCAGGCCCGGCCCTGCTTAGCTTCCAAGATCAGAGAAGATTGGGCATGTTCAGGGTGGTTGACAGTAGGTATTGCCTGCTTACTGACATACATCTCTTATACATCTCAACACCAGCAATGAAGGAAGCAGGAACAAGAGAGAAAAAAAAACAACCTGCAGCACCTGGTATTTCCAGGTGGTCACCCATCCAAGTACTAACCAGGCCTGGCCCTGCTTAGCTTCCAAGATTAGAGGAGATTGGACTTGTTCAGGGTGGGTGACAGTAGGTATTGCCTGCCTACTGACATACATCTCTTATACATCTCAACACCAGCAATGAAGGAAGCAGGAACAAGAGAGAAAAAAAACCAACCTGCAGCACCTGGTATTCCCAGGTGGACATCCAACCAAGTATTAACCAGGCCTGGCCCTGCTTAGCTTCCAAGATTAGAGGAGATTGGACTTGTTCAGGGTGGTGTGTCTGTAGGTATTGTTTGCTTACTGACCTACATCTCTTATACATCTCAACACCGGCAATGAAGGAAGCAGGAACAAGAGAGAAAAAAAAACGAAAAAAAAAAACAACCTGCAGCACCTGGTATTCCCAGGTGGTCACTAATCCAAGTACTAACCAGGCCTGGCCCTGCTTAGCTTCCAAGATTAGAGGACATTGGACTTGTTCAGGGTGGTGTGGCTGTAGGTATTGCTTGCTTACTGACCTACATCTCTTATACATCTCAACACCGGCATTGAAGAAAGCAGGAACAAGAGAGAGAAAAAAACGAAAAAATAAAACCTACAGCACCTGGCATTCCTAGGTGGTCTCCCATGGAAGTACTGACCAGGCCCAGCCCTGCTTAGCTTCCAAGATCAGATGAGATTAGGCTTGTTCAGGGTGGTGTGGCTGTAGGTATTGCTTGCCGACTGACCTACATCTCTTATTTTTATCTCAACACCAGCATTGAAGGAAGCAGGAACAAGAGAGAAAGAAA
>NW_027445911.1:142500-160000 GCF_038048845.1 Mixophyes fleayi
CGTATGGTCACTCAGGCAAAATGCAGTTATAAACATACAACAGTATATTTATTGTCATACAAATCACACTACAATATTATGTACACACAGTAAATAAATGCCAGGCTGATTTACCACATCATCTGTCCCTTACCCCAATAACTTAAGGAGATATAGTCACCTGCTGTCCAGACTTCATGACCCATGGATCCCTCTCAGCTGCATATATAGACTTGAGTTAGAAAACGACAATTCAAAACTCCATCTTGCACCTTCCTGAATGAAATCCAAGCATGAGCACCCCTCCCCCCTGGAGTTGTTCCTTATATCTCACAGGTCTAATTTCCACAGTCTTTCCCCTCCCTGGACAAACCCCTGCATCTATTCTACTTCCCCATTGGCCAGTGCAGGACTAGGGGGTTTGGACAGGGCAGTGGAGATGAGATGTCCTTTCACAGAAGCCCCCTGCTGGGATGCAGACAGAACGTCTGGACTAGTCCTAAGGAGAACAATTGATGCTTAATTGGCTTCCCCTACTTCCAAGGATAAGGTAGCAGTGAGCCCCTCCTAAAATTAACCCCTTACACTACTTTGTGATGTCACAGGGTCCCCAGCTGTTCCATGCTTCCTGTAGAGGAAGGAGGGGGGAGAACGAATGCAGCTCAAGCCCTCTCACCTGTATCCTAGACACCACCTGATCTTTACCCATAACCCTCCTGGCTTCAGTTTAAGGACAATGAATAACATTACTTCAAGTCATCAATATATAATACAAAATATACATATTTAAATTGAATTACAATGTCCCCTTAACCACATGTAATTGGACAATGCAGTTGTAGTCTGATGAGCTGGGGAAACAAAAGAAGGGCTATACAAAGTATTTGCTATAATTCACATATCATACTCGTTTTGTCACATTCCTCCCCTACTTTTTTAGCCCTTGTTTCCCAGTGGCTCCCTAGCCCCAAGTAATCATTTCTTCCAAGTCCAAAGTTTCTGGCCTGCTGTGGTTTCTCCTGGGTCTGATGGCAAGGTAGACAGCAGTACACAGTTCCTCAATCTCCCACCAGGGTCCCATGGCTGCAGGCATATCTTCCCACTCAGCTGGAGTGGGGGTTTATGCTGCCCTGTGTCATAAGATGAGACAACAATAAAACTGGGCCACTCCTGTGCACACATCCATGGTAGGAGAGTTGTAGTCCAACATCCCTTGTGTGCCTTATCCACCCTTAATTGCCCAACTGCAAATAGTCCCTTGGCCTGTCCTCTGTTTCTGGAGACCATGCTCCCCTCCCCCACATATTCAAGTGAAAACTGCCAAGTGGCAGGCAAACTTTCTGGCTCCTTGTCCGTTTGTTTCTGGCAAAGATCCAATCCCCCCTCCCCCAAACACTCAAGGGACAACTGCCCAGTGGCAGGCAAGCGTGGGGGCTCCATTAATTCTTTGCTTATGGGGAATCCTCTGTCCCCCTCCCAAACCACATGTGGGTGCCCCTGTAAGTATGTTTGTGTGCATCTCCCCTCCCCTGCTACCACATCCAACTGTTGCACTACTTCCCTCGCCTCTGGCGCATCGGGGTAGTGTGAATCCTCATTGGACACAGACTTGTCCTCCTGGCAGCAAAGCAAAGTGGATGGTCCAGTGCAGGCCTCTGGTATTGGGTCCTGGATTCCCAGATTTGGAGCTGGTGGGGCTGGTGAATCTTGCTGTACTGGTGCCCTCTCAGACACCCACTCAGTCAACATCTCCTCATCTGCCAATTCTGCATAGGGGAAGGCATAAGTGTAATTTTCCCAGGGCCCCATGGTAGTGGCCTCTGACATGACAATTCCTTTATCCTCTCCCATTAATTCTGTCCTACAGTCTGTAAACATGATTTCTGCTGAGATCATATGTTGCGCAAGTTTATGATTCTCTTCTGTCACAATTGGGTAAAGCTGTACATCACTTGCCCCGGAGAGCACACATGCGGTATCCTGCGTTACTTCATTAAACAAATTCTTTTCAGGCACAACAGGGATGGATAACTGGTCTTTTCTGTAATTCTGTTCTAACTCAGACACAGTCTCAGGTTCCAATAACACTGGCAAATTATCAGAAGATGCTACTACATGGTACTTACTTGGTAGCTCTTTTCCATCCAAGTCACCAAATGGGAGAATTTCTCCTAATCCTTTCTGAGTAGTCAGAGGTACAACATCCTCACCAAGCAGTTCTTCTCCAGTCTCCCCCAAGATAGTAGCTTGGGCAACTGTATTTAATCCACTGGGATGGACCTCCCCCTGATTAACAGACTGAGCAGCCATCTTTTTAGAGTGTGATAAAAGATATTCCAATTGGCATTTTTCAGTATTCACTCGATAACACTGATCCTGCCACATTTCAGTGTCCGTAAATCCTTGCCGCCATACCTCATCCTCTGCTTCTTCAAAACTCTGTTGCAGACATTGCATTTGTTCCCAGAGAGGTATGTGGGGACCTAAAGTGAGCATCCATTTTCTATAAACACTAAAGGCATTGATGGGATTCTCCTGATCTTTTAACAAACGTTTCAGGATATCCATGTGTGTGCTGTACAGGTAAGGTACACCCCGGATCTGGCATTCCACTATCAGCTCCTCCATACTCATTGTCTCTAGTGGATCTGTAGAATCTGCTAATGGGACAGATTCTATTAATACATTTGCAGGGGATTCATCAGGCATGTCCCTGTGCTGTAATAGTCCATTTACGTCTTGTTTGTACTGCTGATTATTGTTGTATCTGGATTCTCCCTTGGCCAGATTCTGCATAGTACAAATAACTTCATGTGTAAAATCATCCCATGCTGGTTCATCCTGAAAATTACAGGCACTTGCCTCCTCTTTCAACATTAGGAACACATCCAACAGGTTCTCCAATTTCTCCTGTAGACTGGCTCCTTCCCACATAATAATCTTTGGGCACTCCTCATCCCAATAATCCAAAATGTGCTGCATTGTGGTGGGGTGGTGCAACACATCCATATCCCCATCCTGCAGACACTCCCACAGTCCTTCATCCCAGTACACCTTTCTCCTGGTTGTACTGGACTGCTTCATCCCTTCCTTTGGGAACTTTTTCAACACTGGGCTGTGATCTGCTCTCTTGTTCCTAGAGCTCACACCCATTTTACTTCCAGGGATCACCTCACTGTGATTTCCTCTCTTTGAGACACGGTTCCATCTTCCGCTCTCCTCTGGCGGGGTGCGCTTCCCCTTATCAAATCGGCACTTAGACGGCATCTTCCCTCGCCTAAAGCCCACAACGCTTTTCGTGACACTTTCTACCTTAAAGCCTTTAGGAGTAAGTTCAGGATAATGTGGTAACTGGTTTCTAGTGCTAACTGCTTTGCAGAGCCCTGGAATGTATCACGATACAGTTCCCCTGCAGCTCTACCCAGATAGGACCTGGGACTGAGTGACCCCACTGCTTGCCACCAAAAATGTGAAGATACCGGGTTTATCTGGCCCAGTGCTACCCAGTACCTTCTAGGATTCGTATGGTCACTCAGACAAAATGCAGTTATAAACATACAACAGTATATTTATTGTCATACAAATCACACTACAATATTATGTACACACAGTAAATAAATGCCAGGCTGATTTACCACATCATCTGTCCCTTACCCCAATAACTTAAGGAGATATAGTCACCTGCTGTCCAGACTTCATGACCCATGGATCCCTCTCAGCTGCATATATAGACTTGAGTTAGAAAACGACAATTCAAAACTCCATCTTGCACCTTCCTGAATGAAATCCAAGCATGAGCACCCCTCCCCCCTGGAGTTGTTCCTTATATCTCACAGGTCTAATTTCCACAGTCTTTCCCCTCCCTGGACAAACCCCTGCATCTATTCTACTTCCCCATTGGCCAGTGCAGGACTAGGGGGTTTGGACAGGGCAGTGGAGATGAGATGTCCTTTCACAGAAGCCCCCTGCTGGGATGCAGACAGAACGTCTGGACTAGTCCTAAGGAGAACAATTGATGCTTAATTGGCTTCCCCTACTTCCAAGGATAAGGTAGCAGTGAGCCCCTCCTAAAATTAACCCCTTACACTACTTTGTGATGTCACAGGGTCCCCAGCTGTTCCATGCTTCCTGTAGAGGAAGGAGGGGGGAGAACGAATGCAGCTCAAGCCCTCTCACCTGTATCCTAGACACCACCTGATCTTTACCCATAACCCTCCTGGCTTCAGTTTAAGGACAATGAATAACATTACTTCAAGTCATCAATATATAATACAAAATATACATATTTAAATTGAATTACAATGTCCCCTTAACCACATGTAATTGGACAATGCAGTTGTAGTCTGATGAGCTGGGGAAACAAAAGAAGGGCTATACAAAGTATTTGCTATAATTCACATATCATACTCGTTTTGTCACAATCTCTTATACATCTAAACACCTGAAATGAAGGAAGCAGGAACAAAAGAGAAAAAAAAACAAAAAAAAAAACCTACAGCACCTGGTATTCCCAGGTGGTCTCCCATCCAAGTACTAACCAGGCCCAACCCTGCTTAGCTTCCAAGATCAGACGAGTTTGGGCTTGTTGAAGGTGATATGGCTGTAGTTATTGGTTGTTAACTGACCTACATCTCTTATACATCTCAACACTAGCATTGAAGGATGCAGGAACAAGAGAGAAAAAAAAATGAAAAAAAGAACCTACAGCACCTGGTATTTCCAGGTGGTCACCCATCCAAGTACTAACCAGGCCTGGCGCTGCTTAGCTTCCAAGATCAGACAACATTGGGCTTGTTCAGGGATGTGTGGCTGTAGTTATTGCTTGTTGACTGACCTACATCTCTTATACATCTCAACACCAGCATTGAAGGAAGCAGGAACAAGAGAGAAAAAAAACACGGAAAAAAAATACCTACAGCACCTAGTATTCCCAGTTGGTCTCCCAACCAAGTACTAACCAGTACCGGCCCTGCTTAGCTTCCAAGATCAGACGAGATTGGTTTTATTCAGGGTGGTGTGGCTGTAGGTATTGTTTGCTTACTGACCTACATCTCTTATACATCTCAACACCAGCATTGAAGGAAGCAGAAACAAGAGAGAAAAAAAACGAAAAAAAAACAACTACAGCACCTGGTATTTCCAGGTGGTCTCCCATCCAAGTACTAACCAGGTCTGGCCCTGCTTAGCTTCCAAGATAAGATAAGATTGGGCATGTTCAGGGTGGTTTACTGTAGGTATTGCTTGCTTACTGACCAACATCTCTTATACATCTTAACACCAGCATTGAAGGAAGCAGGAACAAGAGAGAGAAAAAAACGAAAAAATAAAACCTACAGCACCTGGTATTCCTAGGTGGTCTCCCATTGAAGTACTTACAAGGAATAGCCCTGCTTAGCTTCCAAAATCAGCCGAGATTGATCTTGTTCAGGGTGGTGTGGCTGTAGGTATTACTTGCCTATTGACCTACATCTCTTATACATCTCAACACCAGCATTGAAGGAAGCAGGAACAAGAGAGAATAAAAAAACGAAAAAAAAACAAACCTACAGCACCTGGTTTCCCCAGGTGGTCTCTCATTCAATTACTAACCAGGCCCAAACCTGCTTAGCTTCCAAGATCAGACGAGTTTGGGCATGGTCAAGGGGGTTGACTGTAGGTATTGCTTGCTTTCTGACCTACATCTCCTATACATCTCAACACCAGAAATGAAGGAAGCAGGAATAAAAGAGAAAAAAAAACAAAAAAAAAACAAACCTACAGCACCTGGTATTCCCAGGTGGTCTCCCATCCAAGTACTAACCATGCCCAGCCCTGCTTAGCTTCCAAGATCAGACGAGATTGGGCATGTTCATGGTCATTGACTGTAGGTATTGCTTGCCTACTGACCTACATCTCTTATACATCTCAACACCAGCATTGAAAGAAGCAGCAACATGAGAGAAAAAAAAACGGAAAAAAAAAAACTACAGCACCTGGTATTCCCAGGTGGTTTCCCATCCAAGTACTAAACAGGCCCGTCTCTGCTTAGCTTCCAAGATCAGATTGTCCGGCCCTGCTTAGCTTCCAAGATAAGATGAGATTGGGCATGTTCAGGGTGGTTTACTGTAGGTATTGCTTGCCTGCTGACCAACATCTCTTATACATCTAGACAACAGCATTGAAGGAAGCAGGAACAAGACAGAAAATAAAACGGAGAAAAAAAAACTTACAGCACTTGGTATTCCCAGGTGGTCTCCCATCCAAGTAAAACCAGGCCCGGCTCTGCTTAGCTTCCAAGATCAGACCCTGAACATGCCCAATCTCATCTGATCTTGGAAGCTAACCATGGCCGGGCCTGGTCAGTACTTCGATGGGAGACCACCTAGGAATACCAGGTGCTGTAGGTTTTTTTTTTCTCTCTTGTTACTGCTTTCTTCAATGCTGGTGTTGAGATGTATAAGAGATGTAGGTTAGGAGGCAAGCAATACCTACAGTAAACGACCCTGAACATGCCCAATCTCATCTGATCTTGGAAGCTAATTAGGGCCGGGCATGGTCAGCACTTCGATGGGAGACCACCTAGGAATACCAGGTGCTGTAGGTTGTTTTTTTGTTTTTTTTCTCTCTTGTTCCTGCTTCCTTCATTGCTGGTGTTGAGATGTATAAGAGATGTAGGTCAGTAGGCAAGCAATACCTACAGTCAACCACCCTGAACATGCCCAATCTCGTCTGATCTTGGAAGCTAAGCAGGGCCGGGCTTGGTTAGTACTTGGATGGGAGACAACCTGGGAATACCAGGTGCTGTATGTTTTTTTTTTTCTCCCTTGTTCCTGCTTCTTTTAATGCTGGTGTTGAGATGTCTAAGAGATGTAGGTCAGTAAGGGAGCAATATCTACAGCCATACCACCCTGAGCAAGCCCAATCTCATCTGATCTTGGAAGCTAAGCAGGGCCAGGCCTGGTTAGTACTTGGATGGGAGACCACCTGGGAATACCAGGTGCTGTAGGTTTTTTTTTTTTTTCATTTTTTTAACTCTCCTTTTCCTGTTTCCTTCAATGTTAGTGTTGAGATGTATAAGAGATGTAGGTCAGCAAGTAAGCAATACCTACAGCCACACCGCCCTGAACAAGCCAAATCTCATCTGATCTTGGAAGCTAAGCAGGTCTGGGCCTGGTTAATACTTGGATGGGACACCACCTGGGAATAACAGGTGCTGTAAGTTTTGTTTTTTTTCGTTTTATTTTCTCTCTTGTTCCTGCTACCCTCAATGCTGGTGTTGAGATGTATAAGAGATGTAGGTCAGTAGGCAAGCAATACTTACAGCCACACCACCCTGAACAAGCCCAATCTCATCTGATCTTGGAAGCTAAGCAGTGTTGGGCCTGGTAAGTACTTGGATGGGAGACCACCTGGGAATTCCAGGTGCTGTAGGTTTTTTTAATTCGTTTTTTTTCTCTCTTGTTCCTGCTTCCTTCATTGCTGGTGTTGAGATGTATAAGAGATGTAGGTCAGTAGGCAAACAGTACCTACAGCCACACCACCCTGAACAAGCCCAATCTATTCTAATCTTGAAAGCTAAGCATTGCCACACCTGGTTAGTACTTGGATGGGTGACCGCCTGGGAATACCAGGTGCTGTAGGTTTTTTTTAATTTTTTTTTCTCTCTTGTTCCTGCTTCCTTCAATGCTGGTGTTGAGATGTATCAGGGATGTAGGTCAGTAGGCAACACAATACCTACAGTAAACCACCCTGAACATGCCCAATCTCATCTGATCTTGGAAGCTAAGCAGGGCTGGGCCTGGTTAGTACTTGGATGGGAGACCACCTAGGAATACCAGGTGCAGTAGGTTTTTTTTTTTTCTCTCTTGTTCCTGCTTCCTTCATTGCTGGTGTTGAGATGTATAAGAGATGTAGGTCAGTAGGCAAACAGTACCTACAGCCACACCACCCTGAACAAGCCCAATTTCTTCTAATCTTGAAAGCTAAGCAGTGCCACACCTGGTTAGTACTTGGATGGGAGACCACCTGGGAATACCAGGTGCTGTAAGTTTTTTTTAATTTTTTTTTCTCTCTTGTTCCTGCTTCCTTCAATGCTGGTGTTGAGATGTATAAGAGATGTAGGTCAGTAGGCAAGCAATACCTACAGCCACACCACCCAGAACATGCCCAATCTCATCTGATCTTGGAAGCTAACCAGGGCCGGGCCTGGTCATTACTTAGATGGGAGACCACCTAGGAATACCAGTTGCTGTAGGTTTTTTTTTCTCTTTTGTTCCTTCTTCCTTCATTTCTGGTGTTGAGATGTATAAGAGATGTAGGTCAGTAAGCAAGCAATACCTACAGTCAACCACCCTGAACATGCCCAATCTAATCTGATCTTGGAAGCTAAGCAGGGTTGGGCCTGGTTAGTACTTGGATGGGAGACTTCCTGGGGATACCAGGTGCTGTAGGTTTTTTTTTTTTGTTTTTTCCTCCCTTGTTCCTGCTTCCTTCAATGCTGGTGTTTAGATGTATAAGAGATGTAGGTCAGTACACAAGCAATATCTACAGCCACACCACCCTGAATAAGATCAATCTCGTCTGATCTTGGAAGCTAAGCAGGGCCAGGCCTGCTTAGTACTCAGATGGGAGACCACTTAGGAATACCAGGTGCTGTAGGTTTTTTTTTTTTTTCCGTGTTTTTTCTCTCTTGTTCCTGCTTCCTTCAATGCTGGTGTTGAGATGTATAAGAGATGTAGGTCAGTAGACAAATAATATCTACAGTAAACCACCCTGAACATGCCCAATCTCATCTGATTTTAGAAGCTAAGCAGGGCCGGGCCTGGTTAGTACTTGGATGGGAGACCACCTGGGAATACCAAGTGCAGTAGGTTTTTTTTTTTCCTCACTTGTTCCTGCTTCCTTCATTGCTGGTGTTGAGATGTATAAGAGATGTAGGTCAGTAGACAAGCAATACCTACAGCCATGCCACCCTGAACAAGCCCAATCTGGTCTGATCTTGGAAGCTAAGCAGGGCCAGGCCTGGTTAGTACTTGGATGGGAGACCACCTGGGAATACCAGGTGCTGTAGGTTTTTTTTAAAAAAATTTTCTCTCTTGTTCCTGCTTCCTTCAATGCTGGTGTTGAGATAAATAAGAGACGTAGGTCAGTAGGCAAGCAATACCTACAGCCACACCACCCTGAACAAGCCTAATCTCATCTGATCTTGGAAGCTAAGCAGTGCGGGCCTGGTCAGTACTTCGATGGGAGACCACCTAGGAATGCCAGGTGCTGTTGGTTTTATTTTTTCGTTTTTTTCTCTCTCTTGTTCCTGCTTTCTTCAATGCCGGTGTTGAGATGTATAAGAGATGTAGGTCAGTAAGCAAGCAATACCTACAGCCACACCACCCTGAACAAGTCCAATCTCCTCTAATCTTGGAAGCTAAGCAGGGCCAGGCCTGATTAGTGCTTGGATGGGTGACCACCTGGGAATACCAGGTGCTGCAGGTTGGTTTTTTTTTCGTTTTTTTTTCTCTCTTGTTCCTGCTTCCTTCATTGCTGGTGTTGAGATGTATAAGAGATGTATGTCAGTAGGCAGGCAATACCTACTGTCAACCAGCCTGAACATGCCCAATCTTGTCTGATCTTGGAAGCTTAGCAGGGCCGGGCCTGGTTAGTACTTGGATGGGAGAGCACCTGGTAATACCAGGTGCTGTTTTTTTGTTTTTTTTTTCGTTTTTTTTTCTCTCTTGTTCCTGCTTCCTTCATTGCTGGTGTTGAGATGTATAAGAGATGTTGGTCAGTAGGCAAGCAATACCTACAGTAAACCACCCTGAACATGCCCGATCTTGTCTGATCTTGGAAGCTTAGCAGGGCCGGGCCTGGTTAGTACTTGGATGGGAGAGCACCTGGGAATACCAGGTGCTGTAGGTTTTTTTTTTCGGTTTTTTTTCTCTCTTGTTCCTTCTTCCTTCAATGCTGGTGTTGAGATGTATAAGAGATGTAGGTCAGTAGGCAAGCAGTACCTACAGCCACACCACCCTGAACAAAATCAATCTCATCTGATATTGGAAGCTAAGCAGGGCCGGGTCTGGTCAGTACTTCAATGGGAGACCACCTAGGAATATCAGGTGCTGTAGGTTTTATTTTTTCGTTTTTTTCTCTCTCTTGTTTCTGCTTTCTTCAATGCCGGTGTTGAGATGTATAAGAGATGTAGGTCAGTAAGCAAGCAATACCTACAGCCACACCACCCCTGAACAAGTCCAAGCTCATCTAATCTTGAAAGCTAAGCAGGGCCAGGCCTGGTTAATACTTGGATGGGAGAGCACCTGGGAATACCAGGTGCTGTGGGTGTTTTTTTTCTTTTTTTTCTCTCTCTTGTTTCTGCTTTCTTCAATGCTGGTGTTGAGATATATAAGAGATGTTGGTCAGTAGGCAAGCAATACCTACAGTAAACCATCCTGAATATGCCCAATCTCATCTGATCTTGGAAGTTAAGCAGGGTCGGGTCTGGTTAGTACTTGGATGGGAGACAACCTGGGAAAACCAAGTGCTGTTGGGTTTTTTTTTTTCGGTTTTTTTCTCTCTTTTTCCTGCTTCCTTCAATGCTGGTGTTGAGATGTATAAGAGATGTAGGTCAGTAGGCAAGCAGTACCTACAGCCACACCACCCTGAACAAAATCAATCTCATCTGATATTGGAAGCTAAGCAGGGCCGGGTCTGGTCAGTACTTCAATGGGAGACCACCTAGGAATATCAGGTGCTGTAGGTTTTATTTTTTCGTTTTTTTCTCTCTCTTGTTTCTGCTTTCTTCAATGCCGGTGTTGAGATGTATAAGAGATGTAGGTCAGTAAGCAAGCAATACCTACAGCCACACCACCCTGAACAAGTCCAAGCTCATCTAATCTTGAAAGCTAAGCAGGGCCAGGCCTGGTTAATACTTGGATGGGAGAGCACCTGGGAATACCAGGTGCTGTGGGTGTTTTTTTTCTTTTTTTTCTCTCTCTTGTTTCTGCTTTCTTCAATGCTGGTGTTGAGATATATAAGAGATGTTGGTCAGTAGGCAAGCAATACCTACAGTAAACCATCCTGAATATGCCCAATCTCATCTGATCTTGGAAGTTAAGCAGGGTCGGGTCTGGTTAGTACTTGGATGGGAGACAACCTGGGAAAACCAAGTGCTGTTGGGTTTTTTTTTTTCGGTTTTTTTCTCTCTTTTTCCTGCTTCCTTCAATGCTGGTGTTAAGATGTATAAGAGATGTAGGTTAGCAGGCAAGTAATACATACAGTCAACCACAATGAACATGCCCAATCTTGTCTGATCTTGGAAGCTAAGCAGGGCCGGGCCTAGTTAGTACTTGGATGGGAGACCACCTGGGAATACCAGGTGCTGTAGGTGTTTTTTTTCGTTTTTTTTCTCTCTTGTTCCTGCTTCCTTCATTGCTGGTGTTGAGATGTATAAGAGATGTTGGTCAGTAGGCAATCAATACCTACAGTAAACCACCCTGAACATGCCCGATCTCGTCTGATCTTGGAAGCTTAGCAGGGCCGGGCCTGGTTAGTACTTGGATGGGAGAGCACCTGGGAATACCAAGTGCTGTAGGTTTTTTTTTTTCGGTTTTTTTTCTCTCTTGTTCCTTCTTCCTTCAATGCTGGTGTTGAGATGTATAAGAGATGTAGGTCAGTAGGCAAGCAGTACCTACAGCCACACCACCCTGAACAAAATCAATCTCATCTGATCTTGGAAGCTAAGCAGCGCCAGGTCTGGTCAGTACTTCGATGGGAGACCACCTAGGAATATCAGGTGCTGTGGGTTTTTTTTTTCTTTTTTTTCTCTCTCTTGTTTCTGCTTTCTTCAATGCTGGTGTTGAGATGTATAAGAGATGTTGGTCAGTAGGCAAGCAATACCTACAGTAAACCATCCTGAATATGCCCAATCTCATCTGATCTTGGAAGTTAAGCAGGGTCGGGTCTGGTTAGTACTTGGATGGGAGACAACCTGGGAATACCAAGTGCTGTTGGTTTTTTTTTTTTTCGTTTTTTTTCTCTCTTTTTCCTGCTTCCTTCAATGCTGGTGTTAAGATGTATAAGAGATGTAGGTTAGCAGGCAAGTAATACATACAGTCAACCACAATGAACATGCCCAATCTTGTCTGATCTTGGAAGCTAAGCAGGGCTGGGCCTAGTTAGTACTTGGATGGGAGACCACCTGGGAATACCAGGTGCTGTAGGTGTTTTTTTTCATTTTTTTTCTCTCTTGTTTCTGCTTCCTTCTATGCTGGTGTTGAGATGTAGGTCAGTGGGCAAGCAATAACTACAGCTACACCACACTGAACAAGCCCAAACTCATCTGATCACAGTATGGTATGGCTGTAGGTATTGCTTGCCTACTGACCTACATCTCTTATACATCTCAACACAAGCAATGAAGGAAGCAGGAACAAGAGAGAAGAAAAAATGAAAAAAAAAAAAAACCTACTTCACCTGGTATTCCTAGGTGGTCTCCCATCCAAGTACTAACCAGGCCCAGCCCTGCTTAGCTTCCAAGATTAGGATTGTTCAGGGTGGTGTGGCTGTAGGTATTGCTTGCCTCCTGACCTACATCTATTAAACATCTCAACATCGGCATTGAAGAAAGCAGGAACAAGAGAAAGAAAAAAAACTAAAAAATAAAACCTACAACACCTGGTATTCCTAGGTGGTCTCCCTTCCAAGTACTAACCAGGACTGGCCCTGCTTAGCTTCCAAGATAAGACGAGATTGGTCTCGTTCAGGGTGGTGTGGCTGTAGGTATTGCTTGTCTACAGACCTACATCTCTTATACATCTCAACACCAGCATTGAAGGAAGCAGGAACAAGAGAGAAAGAAAAACGAAAAAAAACAAAAACAACAGCACTTGGTATTCCCAGGTTGTCTCCCATCCAAGTATTAACCAGACCTGACCCTGCTTAGCTTCCATGATTAGATGAGATTGGGCATGTTCAGGGTGGTTTACTGTAGGTATTACTTGCTTACTGACCAACATCTCTTATACATCTAGATACCAGCATTGAAGGAAGCAGGAACAAGAGAGAAAAAAAAAAACCACAGCACCTGGTATTCCCAGGTGGTCTCCGATCCAAGTACTAACCAGGCCCAACCCTGCTTAGCTTCCAAGATCGGACGATTTTGGGCTTGTTCAAGGTGGTATGGCTGTAGTTATTGCTTGTTTACTGATCTACATCTCTTATACATCTCAACACTAGCATTGAAGGATGCAGGAACAAGAGAGAAAAAAAACGAAAAAAAAAAACCTACAACACCTGGTATTTCCAGGTGGTCTCCCATCCAAGTACTAACCAGGCCCGGCGCTGCTTAGCTTCCGAGATCAGACAAGATTGGGCTTGTTCAGGGATGTGTGGCTGTAGTTATTGCTTGTTAACTGACTTACATCTCTTATACATCTCAACACCAGCATTGAAGGAAGCAGGAACAAGAGCGTAGAGAAAAACGAAAAAAAAAAAAAACAACAGCACTCGGTACTCCCAGGTTGTCTCCCATCCAAGTATTAACCAGACCTGACCCTGCTTAGCTTCCATGATCAGATGAGATTGGGCATGTTCAGGGTGGTTTACTGTAGGTATTGCTTGCCTACTGACCAACATCTCTTATACATCTCAACACCAGCATTGCTGGAAGCAGGAACAAGAGAGAAAAAAAAACGGAAAAAAAAACCTACAGCACCTGGTATTCCCAGGTGGTCTCCCATGCAAGTACTAACCAAGCCCGGCCCTGCTTAGCTTCCAAGATCAGATGAGATTGGGATTGTTCGGGTGGTGTGGTAGTAGGTATTGCTTGCCTTCTGACATACATCTCTTATACATCTCAACACCAGCAATGAAGGAAGCAGGAACAAGATAGAAAAAAAAATGAAAAAAACAACCTACAGCACCTGGTATTCCCAGGTGGTCTCCCATCGAAGTACTGACCAGGCCTGGCCCTGCTTAACTTCCAAGATCAGATGAGATTGATCTTGTTCAGGGTGGTGTCGCTGTAGGTATTGTGTATTTACTAACCTACATCTCTTATACATCTAGTCACCAGCTTTGAAGGAAGCAGGAACAAGAGAGAAAAAAAAACGGGAAAAAAAAACAACCTACAGCATCTGGGATTCCCAGGTGGTCTCCCATCCAAGTACTAACCAGGCCTGGCCCTGCTTAGCTTCCAAGATCAGATGAGATTGGGCTTCTTTTTAGGGCGGTGTGGCTGTAGGTATTGCTTGCCTTGTGATCTACATCTCTTATACATCTCAACACGGGCATTGAAGGAAGCAGGAGCAAGAGAGAAAAAAAAACGAAAAAAAAAAAAACCTACAGCACCTGGTATTCCAAAGTGGTCTCCCATCCAATTACTAACCAGGCCCGACCCTGCTTAGCTTCCAAGATCAGACAAGATTGGGCACGTTCAGGGTGGATGACTGTAGGTATTGCTTCCCGACTGACCTACATCTCTTATACATCTCAACACCAGCATTGAAGGAAGCAGGAACAAGAGAGAAAAAATAACGAAAAAAAACAAAAAACAACAGCACCCAGTATTCCCAGGTGGTCTCCCATCCAAATACTAACCAGGTTTGGCGCTGCTTAGCTTCCAAGATCAGACGAGTTTTGGCTTGTTCAGGGTGGTATGGCTGTAGGCATTGCTTGCCTACTGACCTACATCTGTTATACATCTCAACACCAGCATTGAAGGAAGAAGGAACAAGAGAGAAAAAAAAACAAAAAAAAAAACCTACAGCAACTGGTATTCCCAGGTGCTCTCCCATTCAAGTACTAACCAGGCCCGGCCTTGCTAAGCTTCCAAGATCAGACGAGATCGGGCATGTTCAGGGTGGTTTACTGTAGGTATTGCTTGCCTACTGACCAACATCTCTTATACATCTCAACACCAGCAATGAAGGAAGCAGGAACAAGAGAGAAAAAAAACCGAAAAAAAAAAAATCAACAGCACCTGGTATTCCCAGGTGCTCTCCCATCCAAGTCCTAACCAGGCACGGCCCTGCTTAGCTTCCAAGATCAGATGAGATTGGGCATATTCAGGATGGTTTACTGCAGGTATTGCTTGCCTACTGACCAACATCTCTTATACATCTCAACACCAGCATTGAAGGAAGCAGGAACAAGAGAGAAAAAAAACGAAAAAAAAAACAACCTACAGCACCTGGTATTCCCAGGTGGTCTCCCACCCAAGTACTAACCAGGCATGGCGCTGCTTAGCTTCCAAGATTAGACGAGATTGGGCTTGTTCAGGGTGGTGTGGCTGTAGGTATCGTTTGCCTACTGACCTACATCTATTATACATCTCAACACCAGCATTGAAGAAAGCAGGAACAAGAGAGAGAAAAAAACGAAAAAATAAAACCTACAGCACCTGGTATTCCTAGGTGGTCTCCCATTGAAGTACTTACAAGGACTAGCCCTGCTTAGCTTCCAAAATCAGACGAGATTGATCTTGTTCAGGGTGGTGTGGCTGTAGGTATTACTTGCCTATTGACCTACATCTCTTATACATCTCAACACCAGCATTGAATCAAGCAGGAACAAGAGAGAATAAAAAAACGAAAAAAAACCAAACCGACAGCACCTGGTTTCCCCAGGTAGTCTCCCATCCAAGTACTAAATAGGCCCAACCCTGCTTAGCTTCCAAGATCAGACGAGATTGGGCATGTTCAAGAGGGTTGACTGTAGGTATTGCTTGATTTCTGACCTACATCTCTTATACATCTCAACACCAGCATTGAAGGAAGCAGGAACAAGAGAGAATAAAAAAACGAAAAAAAAACAACCTACAGCACCTGGTATTCCCAGGTGGTCTCCCATCCAAGTACTAACCAGGCCTGGCGCTGCTTAGCTTTCAAGACCAGATGAGATTGGGCTTGTTCAGGGTGGTGTGACTGTAGGTATTATATCTCAACACCAGCATTGAAGGAAGCAGGAACAAGAGAGAAAAAAACCCGAAAAAAACAACCTACAGCACCTGGAGTTCCCAGGTGGGCTCCCATCCAAGTACTTACCAGGCCCAACCCTGCTTAGCTTCCAAGATCAGACGAGATTGGGCTTGTTCAGGGTGGTGTGGCTGTAGGTATTGCTTGCTTACTGACCTACATCTCTTATACATCTCAACACCAGCATTGAAGGAAGCAGGAACAAGAGAGAAAAATAAATGAAAAAAAAAATAAACCTTCAGCACCTGGTATCCCAAGGTGGTCTCCCATTCAAGTACTAACCAGGCCTAACCCTGCTTGCTTCCAAGATCAGACGAGATTGGGCATGTTCAGGGTGGTTGACTGTAGGTATTGCTTGCCTACTCACCTACATCTGTTATACATCTCAACACCAGCATTGAAGGAAGCAGGAACAAGAGAGAAAAAAAAACAAAAAAATAAACCTACAGCACCTGGTATTCCCAGTTGGTCTCCCATCCAAGTACTAACCAGGCCCGACCCTGCTTAGCTTCCAAGATCAGAGGAGATTGGGCATGTTCAGGGTGGATGACTGTAGGTATTGCTTTCCTACTGACCTACATTTCTTATACATCTCAACACCAGCATTGGAGGAAGCAGGAACAAGAGAAAAAAAATAACGAAAAAAAAAACCAAACAAACAGCACCTGGTATTCCCAGGGGGTCTCCCATCCAAGTACTAACCAGGTCTGGCCCTGCTTAGCTTCCAAGATAAGATGAGATTGGGTATGTTCAGGGTGGTTTACTGCAGGTATTGCTTGCCTACTGACCAACATCTCTTATACATCTACACACCAGCATTGAAGGAAGCAGGAACAAGAGAGAAAAAAACCCGAAAAAAACAAAACCTACAGCACCTGGTATTCCCAGGTGGTCTGCCATCCAAGTACTAACCAAGCCCAGCCTTGCTTAGCTTCCAAGATCAGACAATATTGGGCTTATTCAGGGTGGTGAAGGAAGCAGGAACAAGAGAGAAAAAAAACGAAAAAAAAAATAAACCTACAGCACCTGGTATCCCCAGGTGGTCTCCCATTCAAGTACTAACCAGGCCTAACCCTGCTTGCTTCCAAGATCAGACGAGATTGGGCATGTTCAGGGTGGTTGACTGTAGGTATTGCTTGTCTACTCACCTACATCTGTTATACATCTCAACACCAGCATTGAAGGAAGCAGGAACAAGAGAGAAAAAAAAATGAAAAAAATAAACCTACAGCACCTGGTATTCCCAGTTGGTCTGCCGTCCAAGTACTAACCAGGCCCGACCCTGCTTAGCTTCTAAGATCAGAGAAGATTGAGCATGTTCAGGGTGGATGACTGTAGGTATTGCTTTCCTACTGACCTGCATTTCTTATACATCTCAACACCAGCATTGGAGGAAGCAGGAACAAGAGAAAAAAAATAACGAAAAAAAAACCAAACAAACAGCACCTGGTATTCCCAAGGGGTCTCCCATCCAAGTACTAACCAGGTCTGGCCCTGCTTAGCTTCCAAGATAAGATGAGATTGGGTATGTTCAGTGTGGTTTACTGCAGGTATTGCTTGCCTACTGACTAACATCTCTT
>NW_027445911.1:162500-170000 GCF_038048845.1 Mixophyes fleayi
GAGAGAATAAAAAATGAAAAAAAATAAATAAACCTACAGCACCTGGTATCCCCAGGTGGTCTCCCATTCAAGTACTAACCAGGCCTAACCCTGCTTGCTTCCAAGATCAGACGAGATTGGGCATGTTCAGGGTGGTTGACTGTAGGTATTGCTTGCCTACTGACCTACATCTGTTATACATCTCAACACCAGCATTGAAGGAAGCAGGAACAAGAGAGAAAAAAAAAGGAAAAAAATAAACCTACAGCACCTGGTATTCTCAGTTGGTCTCCCATCCAAGTACTAACCAGGCCCGACCCTGCTTAGCTTCCAAGATCAGAGGAGATTGGGCATGTTCAGGGTGGATGACTGTAGGTATTGCTTTCCTACTGACGTACATTTCTTATACATCTCAACACCAGTATTGGAGGAATGAGGAACAAGAGAAAAAAAATAACGAAAAAACAAACAAACAAAAAGCACCTGGTATTCCCAGGGGGTCTCCCATCCAAGCAATAACCAGGTCTGGCCCTGCTTAGCTTCCAAGATAAGATGAAATTGGGTATGTTCGGTGTGGTTTACTGCAGGTATTGCTTGCCTACTGACCAACATCTCTTATACATCTACACACCAGCATTGAAGGAAGCAGGAACAAGAGAGAAAAAAAAATAAAAAAAAAACCTACAGCACCTGGTATTCCCAGGTGGTCTGCCACCCAAGTACTAACCAAGCCCAGCCTTGCTTAGCTTCCAAGATCAGACAATATTGGGCTTATTCAGGGTGGTGTGCTGTAGATATTGCTTGCCTACTGACCTACATCTCTTATAGATCTCAACACCAGCATTGAAGGAAGCAGGAACAAGAGAGAATAAAAAACGAAAAAAAAAAAAACCTACTGCACCTGGTATCCCCAGGTTGTCTCCCATCCAAGTACTAACCAGGGCCGGCTCTGCTTAGCTTCCAAGATCAGACAATATTGGGCTTATTCAGGGTGGTGTGCTGTAGATATTGCTTGCCTACTGACCTACATCTCTTATACATCTCAACACCAGCATTGAAGGAAGCAAGAACAAGAGAGAATAAAAAACGAAAAAAAAAAACCTACAGCACCTGGTATTCCCAGGTGGTCTCCCATCCAAGTACTAACCAGGCCCGGCCCTGCTTAGCTTCCAAGATCAGACGAGATTGGGCATGTTCAGGGTGGTTGACAGTAGGTATTGCCTGCCTACTGACATACATCTCTTATACATCTCAACACCAGCAATGAAGGAAGCAGGAACAAGAGAGAAAAAAAAACGAAAAAAGAAAAACTTACAGCACCTGGTATTCCCAGGTGGTCTCCCATCCAAGTACTTACCAGGCCCAACCCTGCTTAGCTTCCAAGATCAGACGAGATTGGGCTTGTTCAGGGTGGTGTGGCTGTAGGTATTGCTTGCTTATTGACCCACATCTCTTATACATCTCAACACCAGCATTGAAGGTAGCAGGAACAAGAGAGAAAATAAAACGGAAAAAAAAAAACCTACAGCACCTGGTATTCCCAGGTGGTCTCCCATCCAAGTACTAACCAGGCCCGGGCCTGTTTAGCTTCTAAGATCAGATGAGATTGGGCTTGTTCAGGGCAGTGTGGCTGTAGGTATTGCTTACCTGCTGACCTACATTTCTTATACATCTCAACACCAACATTGAAGGAAGCAGGAAAAGGAGAGTTAAAAAAATGAAAAAAAAAAAACCTACAGCACCTGGTATTCCCAGGTGGTCTCCCATCCAAGTACTAACCAGGCCTGGCCCTGCTTAGCTTCCAAGATCAGACGAGATTGGGCTTGTTCAGGGTGGTGTGGCTGTAGGTATTACTTGCCTAGTGACCTACATCTCTTATATATCTCAACACCGGCATTAAAGAAAGCAGGAACAAGAGAGAAAAAAAAAACCTACAGCACCTGGTATTCCAAGGTGGTCTCCCATCAAAGTACTGACCATGCCCTTTCCTGCTTAGCTTCCAAGATCAGACGAGATTGATCTTGTTCAGGGTGGTGTGGCTGTAGGTATTGCTTGCCTCCTGACCTACATCTCTTATACATCTCAAAACCAGCATTGAAGCACGCAGGAACAAGAGAGAAAAGAAAACGAAAAAAAAAAAACCTACAGCACCTGGTATTCCCAGGTGGTCTCCCATAAGGATTGATGTAAGTCATTGTTTCCAAGAGAAAGGGAGACAGGATTGTAAAAAAGCGTTGTTTTTGGACGGCATGAGAAACAAGAATTATGTAAAAGGATTGATGTAAGTCATTGTTTCCAAGAGAAAGGGAGACAGGAGTGTAAAAAAGCGTTGTTTTTGGACGGCAATGAAGAAATGACTATGTTTTGCGATTTCTCTTGCTCAGAAAGACTTAGAAAGTTGATAATTGTGGGCAATGTTAGAAATGTCATGAGAAACAAGAATTATGTAAAAGGATTGATGTAAGTCATTGTTTCCAAGAGAAAGGGAGACAGGAGTGTAAAAAAGCGTTGTTTTTGGACGGCAATGAAGAAATGACTATGTTTTGCGATTTCTCTTGCTCAGAAAGACTTAGAAAGTTGATAATTGTGGGCAATGTTAGAAATGTCATGAGAAACAAGAATTATGTAAAAGGATTGATGTAAGTCATTGTATCCAAGAGAAAGGGAGACTGGAGTGTAAAAAAGCGTTGTTTTTGGACGGCAATGAAGAAATGACTATGTTTTGCGATTTCTCTTGCTCAGAAAGACTTAGAAAGTTGATAATTGTGGGCAATGTTAGAAATGTCATGAGAAACAAGAATTATGTAAAAGAATTGATGTAAGTCATTGTTTACAAGAGAAAGGGAGACAGGAGTGTAAAAAAGCGTTGTTTTTGGACGGCAATGAAGAAATGACTATGTTTTGCGAATTCTCTTGCTCAGAAAGACTTAGAAAGTTGATAATTGTGGGTAATGTTAGAAATGTCATGAGAAACAAGAATTATGTAAAAGGATTGATGTAAGTCATTGTTTCCAAGAGAAAGGGAGACAGGAGTGTAAAAAAGCGTTGTTTTTGGACGGCAATGAAGAAATGACAATGTTTTGCGATTTCTCTTGCTCAGAAAGACTTAGAAAGTTGATAATTGTGGGCAACACCAGCATTGAAGGAAGCAGGAACAAGAGAGAAAAAAAAAACCTACAGCACCTGGTATTCCCAGGTGGTCTCCCATCCAAGTACTAACCAGGCCCAGCTCAGCTTAGCTTCCAAGATCAGATGAGTTTGGACTTGTCCAGGGTGGTATGGCTGTAGGCACTGCTTGCCTCCTGTCCTACTGACATACATCTCTTATACATCTCAACACCAGCATTAAAGAAAGCAGGAACAAGAGAGAATAAAACACGAAAAAAACCGAAAACCTACAGCACTTGGTATTCCCAGGTGGTCTCCCATGCAAGTACTAACCAAGCCCAGCCCTGCTTAGCTTCCAAGATCAGATGAGATTGGGCTTGTTCAGTGTGGTGTAGCTGTAGGTATTGCTTGCCCACTGACCTACATCTCAACACCAGCATAGAGGGAAGCAGAAACAAGAGAGAAAAAAAAATGAAAAAAAAAAACTACAGCACCTGGTATTCCCAGGTGCTCTCCCATCCAAGTACTAACCAGGCCGGCTCTGCTAAGCTTCCAAGATCAGACGAGATAGGGCATGTTCAGGGTGGTTTACTGTAGGTATTGCTTGCCTACTGACCAACATCTCTTATACATCTCAACACCGGCATTGAAGAAAGCAGGAAGAAAAAAGAGAGAAAAAAAACCAAACCTACTGCACCTGGTATTCCCAGATGGTCTCCCATCCAAGTACTAACCAGGCCTGGGCCTGCTTAGCTTCCAAGATCATGCTTGTTCAGGGCGGTGTGGCTGTAGGTATTGCTTACTGACTGACCTACAACTCTTATACATCTCAACACCAACATTGAAGGAAGCAGTAACAAGAGAGAAAAAAAAATGAAAAAAAAAAACCTACAGCACCTGGTATTCTCAGGTGGTCTCCATTCAAGTACTAACCAGGACCAGCCCTGCTTAGCTTCCAAGATCAGATGAGTTTGGGCATGTTCAAGGTGGTTGACTGTAGCTATTGCTTCCTTACTGACCTACATCTCTTATACATCTCAACACCAGCATTGAAGGTAGCAGGAACAAGAGAGAAAAAAAAAACTTACAGCACCTGGTATTCCCAGGTGGTCTCCCATCCAAGTACTAACCAGGCCCGACTCTGCATAGCTTCCAAGATCAGACGAGATTGGGCATGTGCAGGGTGGTTTACTTTAGGTATTGCTTGCCTACTGACCAACATCTCTTATACATCTCAACACCAGCATTGAAGGAAGCAGGAACAAGAGAGAAAAAAACGAAAAAAAAAACAACCTACAGCACCTGGTATTCCCAGGTGGTCTCCCACCCAAGTACTAACCAGGCATGGCGCTGCTTAGCTTCCAAGATTAGACGAGATTGGGCTTGTTCAGGGTGGTGTGGCTGTAGGTATCGCTTGCCTACTGACCTACATCTATTATACATCTCAACACCAGCATTGAAGAAAGCAGGAACAAGAGAGAGAAAAAAACGAAAAAATAAAACCTACAGCACCTGGTATTCCTAGGTGGTCTCCCATTGAAGTACTTACAAGGACTAGCCCTGCTTAGCTTCCAAAATCAGACGAGATTGATCTTGTTCAGGGTGGTGTGGCTGTAGGTATTACTTGCCTATTGACCTACATCTCTTATACATCTCAACACCAGCATTGAAGGAAGCAGGAACAAGAGAGAATAAAAAAACGAAAAAAAAAACAAACCTACAGCACCTGGTTTCCCCAGGTAGTCTCTCATTCACTTACTAAATAGGCCCAACCCTGCTTAGCTTCCAAGATCAGAAGAGATTGGGCATGTTCAAGGGGGTTGACTGTAGGTATTGCTTGATTTCTGACCTACATCTCTTATACATCTCAACACCAGCATTGAAGGAAGCAGGAACAAGAGAGAATAAAAAAACTAAAAAAAAAAAACCTACAGCACCTGGTATTCCCAGGTGGTCTCCCATCCAAGTACTAACCAGGCCTGGCGCTGCTTAGCTTTCAAGATCAGATGAGATTGGGCTTGTTCAGGGTGGTGTGACTGTAGGTATTACATCTCAACACCAGCATTGAAGGAAGCAGGAACAAGAGAGAAAAAAACCCGAAAAAAACAACCTACAGCACCTGGAGTTCCCAGGTGGGCTCCCATCCAAGTACTTACCAGGCCCAACCCTGCTTAGCTTCCAAGATCAGACGAGATTGGGCTTGTTCAGGGTGGTGTGGCTGTAGGTATTGCTTGCTTACTGACCTACATCTCTTATACATCTCAACACCAGCATTGAAGGAAGCAGGAACAAGAGAGAAAAATAAATGAAAAAAAAAATAAACCTACAGCACCTGGTATTCCCAGTTGGTCTCCCATCCAAGTACTAACCAGGCCTGACCCTGCTTAGCTTCCAAGATCAGATATGATTGGGCATGTTCAGGGTGGATGACTGTAGGTATTGCTTTCCTACTGACCTACATTTCTTATACATCTCAACACCAGCATTGGAGGAAGCAGGAACAAGAGAAAAAAAATAACGAAAAAAAAAACCAAACAAACAGCACCTGGTATTCCCAGGGGGTCTCCCATCCAAGTACTAACCAGGTCTGGACCTGCTTAGCTTCCAAGATAAGATGAGATTGGGTATGTTCAGGGTGGTTTACTGCAGGTATTGCTTGCCTACTGACCAACATCTCTTATACATCTACACACCAGCATTGAAGGAAGCAGGAACAAGAGAGAAAAAAAACCGAAAATAACAAAACCTACAGCACCTGGTATTCCCAGGTGGTCTGCCATCCAAGTACTAACCAAGCCCAGCCTTGCTTAGCTTCCAAGATCAGACAATATTGGGCTTATTCAGGGTGGTGAAGGAAGCAGGAACAAGAGAGAAAAAAAACGAAAAAAAAAATAAACCTACAGCACCTGGTATCCCCAGGTGGTCTCCCATTCAAGTACTAACCAGGCCTAACCCTGCTTGCTTCCAAGATCAGACGAGATTGGACATGTTCAGGGTGGTTGACTGTAGGTATTGCTTGTCTACTCACCTACATCTGTTATACATCTCAACACCAACATTGAAGGAAGCAGGAACAAGAGAGAAAAAAAAATGAAAAAAATAAACCTACAGCACCTGGTATTCCCAGTTGGTCTGCCGTCCAAGTACTAACCAGGCCCGACCCTGCTTAACTTCTAAGATCAGAGGAGATTGAGCATGTTCAGGGTGGATGACTGTAGGTATTGCTTTCCTACTGACCTACATTTCTTATACATCTCAACACCAGCATTGGAGGAAGCAGGAACAAGAGAAAAAAAATAACGAAAAAAAAAACAAACAAACAGCACCTGGTATTCCCAGGGGGTCTCCCATCCAAGTACTAACCAGGTCTGGCCCTGCTTAGCTTCCAAGATAAGATGAGATTGGGTATGTTCAGGGTGGTTTACTGCAGGTATTGCTTGCCTACTGACCAACATCTCTTATACATCTACACACCAGCATTGAAGGAAGCAGGAACAAGAGAGAAAAAAAAACAGAAAAAAAAAAAACCTACAGCACCTGGTATTCCCAGGTGGTCTCCCATCCAAGTACTAACCAGGCCTGGCCCTGCTTAGCTTCCAAGATCAGATGAGATTGGGCATGTTCAGAGTGGTTGACAGTAGGTATCACCTGCCTACTGACATACATCTCTTATACATCTCAACACCAGCAATGAAGGAAGCAGGAACAAGAGAGAAAAAAAAACGAAAAAAAAAACAACCTACAGCACCTGGTATTCCCAGGTGGTCACCTATCCAAGTACTAACCAGGCCTGGCCCTGCATAGCTTCCAAGATTAGATGAGATTGGACTTGTTCAGGGTGGTGTGGCTGTAGGTATTGCTTGCTGACTGACCTACATCTCTTATACATCTCAACACCGGCATTGAAGGAAGCAGGTACAAGAGAGAAAAAAAACCTACAGCACCTGGTATTCCCAGGTGGTCTCCCATCCAAGAACTAACCAGGCCCAGCCCTGCTTAGCTTCCAAGATCAGATGAGTTTTGGCTTGTTCAGGGTGGTATGGCTGTAGATATTGCTTGCCTACTGACCTACATCTGTTATACATCTCAACACAAGCATTGAAGGAAGCAGGAACAAGAGAGAAGAAAAAACGAGAAAAAAAAACCTACAGCACCTGGTATTCCCAGGTGGTTTTCCATCCAAGTACTAACCAGGCCCAGCCATGCTTAGCTTCCAAGATCAGACAAGATTGGGCATGTTCAGGGTGGCTTACTGCAGGTATTGCTTGCCTACTGACCAACATCTCTTATACATCTCAACACCAGCAATGAAGGAAGCAGGAACAAGAGAGAAAAGAAAACGAAAAAAAAAAACCAACAGCACCTGGTATTCCCAGGTTGTCTCCCATTCAAGTACTAACCAGGCCCAGCCAT
>NW_027445911.1:177500-192500 GCF_038048845.1 Mixophyes fleayi
ACCATGCCCAGCCCTGCTTAGCTTCAAAGATCAGACAAGATTGGGCTTATTCAGGGTGTTGTGCCGTAGGTATTGCTTGCATACTTACTGACCTACATCTCTTATACATCTCAACACGGACATTGAAGGAAGCAGGAACAAGAGAGAAAAAAAACCGAAAAATATAAACCTACAGCACCTGGTATTCCCAGTTGGTGTCCCATTCAAGTACTAACCAGTCCCGGCCCTGCTTAGCTTACAAGATCAGATAAGATTGGGCATGTTAAGGGTGGATGACTGTAGGTATTGCTTCCCGACTGACCTACATCTCTTATACATCTCAACACCAGCATTGAAAGAAGCAGGAACAAGAGAGAAAAAATAACGAAAAAAAGAAAAAACAACAGCACCTAGTATTCCCAGGTGCTCTCCCATCGAAATACTAACCAGGTCCAACCCTGCTTAGCTTCCAAGATAAGACGAGAGTGGTCTTGTTCATGGTGGTGTGGCTGTATGTATTGTTTGCCTACTAACCTACATCTCTTATACATCTCAACACCAGCATTGAAGGAAGCAGGAACAAGAGAGAATAAAAAACGAAAAAAAACAAACCTACAGCACCTGGAAGCAGAGAGAAAAAAAACCGAAAAAAAAAAACCCCACAGCACCTGGTATTCCCAGGTGCTCTCCCATCCAAATACTAACCAGGCCTGGCCCTGCTTAGCTTTCAAGATTAGATAAGCTTGGACATGTTCACGGTGGTGTGGCTGTAGGTATTGCTTTCTTACTGACCTACATCTCTTATACATCTCAACACCGGCATTGAGAAAGCAGAAACAAGAGAGAGAAAAAAACGAAAAAATAAAACCTACAGCACCTGGTATTCCTAGGTGCTCTCCCATCCAAGTACTAACCAGGCCTGGTCCTGCTTAGCTTTCAAGATTAGACAAGATTGGGCTTATTCAGTGTGTTGTGCTGTAGGTATTGCTTGCCTACTTACTGACCTACATCTCTTATACATCTCAACACGGATATTGAAGGAAGCAGGAACAAGAGAGAAAATAAAACGAAAAAAATAAAATACAGAACCTGGTATTTCCAGGTGGTCTCCCATCCAAGTACTAACCAGGCCCGGCCCTGCTTAGCTTACAAGATCAGACGAGCTTGGGCTTGTTCAGGGTGGTATGGCTGTAGGGATTCCTTGCCTACTCACCTACATCTGTTATACATCTCAACACCAGCATTGAAGGAAGCAGGAACAAGAGAGAAAAAAAACCGAAAAATATAAACCTACAGCACCTGGTATTCCCTGTTGGTCTCCCATCCAAGTACTAACCAGGCCTGACCCTGCTTAGCTTTTAAGATCAGATGAGATTGGGCATGTTCAGGGTGGATGACTGTAGGTATTGCTTACTTACTGACCTACATCTCTTATACATCTCAACACCAGCATTGGAGGAAGCAGGAACAAGAGAAAAAAAATAACGAAAAAAACAAAAAACAAAGAGCACCTGGTATTCCCAAGTGGTCTCCCAACCAAGTACTATCCAGGCCTGGCCCTGCTTAACTTCCAAGATAAGACGAGATTGGGCATGTTCAGGGTGGATTGGCTGTATGTATTGTTTGCCTACTAACCTACATCTCTTATACATCTCAACACCAGCATTGAAGGAAGCAGGAACAATAGAGAATAAAAAACGAAAAAAAACAAACCTACAGCACCTGGTATTCCCAGGTGGTCTCCCACCCAAGTACTAAACAGGCCCAGCCCTGCTTAGCTTCCAAGATCAGACGAGTTTGGGCTTGTTAAGGGTGGTGTGGCTGTAGGTATTGCTTGCTTACTGACCTACATCTCTTATACATCTCAACACCAGCATTGCAGGAAGCTGGAACACGCGAGATATAAAAACGAAAAAAAAAAACCTACGGCACCTTGTATTCCCAGGTGGTCTCCCATCCAAGTACTAACCAAGCCCAGTCCTGCTTAGCTTCCAAGATGAAATGAGATTGGGCACGTTCAGGGTGGTTTATTATATGTATTGTTTGTCTACTGACCTACATCTCTTATACATCTTAACACCAGCATTGAAGGAAGCAGGAAAAAGAGAGAAAAAAAACCGAAAAAAATAAACCTACAGCACCTGGTATTCCCAGTTGGTTTCCCATCCAAGTACTAACCAGGCCCGACCCTGCTTAGCTTCCAAGAACAGATGAGATTGGGCATGTTCAGGGTGGATGACTGTAGGTATTGCTGACGTACTGACCTACATCTCTTAGACATCTCAACACCAGCATTGGAGGAAGCAAGAACAAGAGAAAAAAAAAAACGAAAAAAAACAAACAAACAGCACCTTGTATTCCAAGGTGGTCTCCCATCCAAGTACTAACCAGGTCCAGCCCTGCTTAGCTTCCAAGATCACACAAGATTGGGCTTGTTCAGGGTGGTGTGGCTGTAGGTATTGCTTGCCTACTGACCTACATCTCTTATACATCTCAACACCGGCATTGAAGGAAGCAGGAACAAGAGAGAAAAAAAACCTACAGCACCTGGTATTCCCAGGTGGTCTCCCATCCAAGTACTAACCAGGTCCGGCCCTGCTTAGCTTCCAAGATAAGACGAGAGTAGTCTTGTTCAGGGTGGTATGGCTGTAGGCACTGCTTCCCTACTGACCTACATCTCTTATACATCTCAACACCAGCATTGAAGGAAGCAGGAAGAAAAGAGAAAAAAAAACGAAAAAATAAAACCTACAGCACCTGGTATTCCCAGGTGCTCTCCCATCCAAGTACTAACCAGGCCCGACCCTGCTTAGCTTCCAAGATCAGATGAGATTGGGCATGTTCAGGGTGGATGACTGTAGGTATTGCTTACCTACTGACCTACATCTCTTATACATCTCAACACCAGCATTGGAGGAAGCAGGAACAAGAGAAAAAAAATAACGAAAAAACAAAAACAAACAGCACCTGGTATTCCCAGGTGGTCTCCCATGCAAGTACTAACCAGTCCCAGCCCTGCTTAGCTTACAAGATCAGATAAGATTGGGCATGTTCAGGGTGGATGACTGTAGGTATTGCTTCCCGACTGACCTACATCTCTTATACATCTCAACACCAGCATTGAAGGAAGCAGGAACAAGAGAGAAAAAATAACGAAAAAAAACAAAAAACGACAGCACCTAGTATTCCCAGGTGCTCTCCCATCCAAATACTAACCAGGTCCGGCCCTGCTTAGCTTCCAAGATAAGACGAGAGTGGTCTTGTTCAGGGTGGTGTGGCTGTATGTATTGCTTGCCTACTGACCTACATCTCTTATACATCTCAACACGGACATTGAAGGAAGCAGGAACAAGAGAGAAAAAAAACGAAAAAAAAAAACTATAGCACCTGGTATTCCCAGGTGGTCTCCCATCCAAGTACTAACCAGGCCCGGCCCTGCTTAGCTTACAAGATCAGACGAGTTTGGGCTTGTTCAGGGTGGTATGGCTGTAGGGTTTGGTTGCCTACTCACCTACATCTGTTATACATCTCAACACCAGCCTTGAAGGAAGCAGGAACAAGAGAAAAAAAATAACGAAAAAAACAAAGAACAAACAGCAACTGGTATTCCCAGGTGGTCTCCCATCCAAGTATTAACCAGGTCCGGCCCTGCTTAGCTTCCAAGATAAGATGAGATTGGGCATGTTCAGGGTGGTTTACTGCAGGTACTGTTTGCCTACTGACCAACATCTCTTATACATCTAGACACCAGCATTGAAGGAAGCATGAACAAAAGAGAAAAAAAAACTTAAAAAAACAAAAACCTACAGCACCTGGTATTCCCAGGTGGTCTCCCATCCAAGTACTAACCATGCCCAGCCCTGCTTAGCTTCCACAATCGGGCTTATTCAGGGTGTTCTGCTGTAGGTATTGCTTGCATAATTCCTGACCTACATCTCTTATACATCTCAACACGGACATTGAAGGAAGCAGGAACAAGACAGAAAAAAAAACGAAAAAAAAAACTACAGCACCTGGTATTCCCAGGTGGTCTCCCATCCAAGTACTAACCAGGCCTGGTCTTGCTTAGCTTACAAGATCAGATGAGTTTGGGCTTGTTCAGGGTGGTATGGCTGTAGGGATTCCTTGCCTACTTACTGACCTACATCTCTTATACATCTCAACACGGACATTGAAGGAAGCAGGAACAAGAGAGAAAAAAAAATGAAAAAAATAAACTACAGAACCTGGTATTTCCAGGTGGTCTACCATCCAAGTACTAACCAGGCCCAGCCCTGCTTAGCTTACAAGATCAGATGAGTTTGGGCTTGTTTAGGGTGGTTTACTATAAGTACTGCTTGCTTCCTGACCAACATCTCTTATACATCTCAACACCAGCATTGAAGGAAGCAGGAACAAGAGAGAAAAAAAACCGAAAAAAAAAAACCCCACAGCACCTGGTATTCCCAGGTGCTCTCCCATCCAAGTACTAACCAGGCCCGGCCCTGCTTTGCTTTCAAGATTAGATGAGCTTGGACATGTTCACGTTGGTGTGGCTGTAGGTATTGCTTTCTTACTGACCTACATCTCTTATACATCTCAACACCGGCATTGAAGAAAGCAGAAACAAGAGAGAGAAAAAAACGAAAAAATAAAACCTACAGCACCTGGTATTCCCAGGTGCTCTCCCATCCAAGTACTAACCAGGCCCAGCCTTGCTTATCTTTCAAGATTAGACAAGATTGGGCTTATTCAGGGTGTTGTGCTGTAGGTATTGCTTGCCTACTTACTGACCTACATCTCTTATACATCTCAACACCAGTATTGAAGGAAGCAGGAACAAGAGAGAAAAAATAACGAAAAAAACAAAAAATGACAGCACCTGGTATTCCCAGGTGGTCTCCCATCCAAATACCAACCAGGTCCGGCCCTGCTTTGCTTCCAAGATAAGACGAGATTGGTCTTGTTCAGGGTGGTGTGGCTGTAGGTATTGCTTGCCTACTGACATAATCTCTTATACATCTCAACACCAGCAATGAAGGAAGCAGGAACAAGAGAGAAAAAAAAAACGAAAAAAAAAACAACCTACAGCACCTGGTATTCCCAGGTGGTCTCCCACCCAAGTACTAACCAGCGCCAGCCCTGCTTAGCTTCCAAGATCAGACGAGATTGATCTTGTTCAGGGTGGTGTGGCTGTAGGTATTGCTTTCCTATTGACCTACATCTATGATACATCTCAACACTAGAATTGAAGGACGCAGAAACAAGAGAGAAAAAAAAATGGAAAAAAAAAAAACCTACAGCACCAGGTATTCCCAGGTGGTCTCCATTCCAAGTACTGACCAGGCCTGGCCCCGCTTAGCTTCCAAGCTAAGATGAGTTTGGGCTTGTTCAGGGTGGTATGGCTGTAGGTATTGCTTGCCTACTGACCTACATCTCTTATACATCTCAACACCAGCATTGAAGGAAGCAGGAACAAGAGAGAGAAAAAAATGAAAAAATAAAACCTACAGCACCTGGTATTCCTAGGTGGTCTCCCATCAAAGTACTAACCAGGCGTGGCCCTGCTTAGCTTCCAAGACCAGACGAGATTGGTCTTGTTCAGGGTGGTGTGGCTGTAGGTATTGCTTGCCTACAGACCTACATCTCTTATACATCTCAACACTAGAATTGAAGGAAGCAGAAACAAGAGAGAAAAAAAAAAGAAAAAAAACAAAAACCTACAGCACCTGGTATTCCCAGGTGGTCTCCCATGCAAGTACTAACCAAGACCGGCCTTGCTTAGCTTCCAAGATCAAATGAGATTGGGCTTGTTCAGGGTGGTTGACTGTAGGCATTGCTTGGCTACCGACCTTCATCTTTTATACATCTCAACTCCAGCATTGAAGAAAGCAGGAACAAGAGAGAAAAAAAACCGGAAAAAAAAACCTACAGCAGCTGGTATTCCCAGGTGGTCTTCCATCCAAGTACTAACCAGGGCCGGCCCTGCTTAGCTTGCAAGATCAGACGAGATTGGGCTTGTTCAGGGTGGTGTGGCTGTAGGTATTGCTTGCCTAGTGACCTACATCTCTTATACATCTCAACATCGGCATTGAAGGAAGCAGGAACAAGAGAAAAAAAAAACCTACAGCACCTGGTATTCCCAGGTGGTCTCCCATCCAAGTACTAACCAGGCCTGGCGCTGCTTAGCTTCCAAGATCAGACGAGATTGGGCTTGTTCAGGGTGGTGTGGCTGTAGGTATTGCTTGCCTAGTGACCTACATTTCTTATATATCTCAACACCGGCATTAAAGAAAGCAGGAACAAGAGAGAAAAAAATAAAAAAAAATAAACCTACAGCATCTGGTATCCCCAGGTGGTCTCCCATCCAAGTACTAACCAGGCCCGGCCCTGCTAAGCTTCCAAGATCAGACGAGATCGGGCATGTTCAGGGTGGTTTACTGTAGGTATTGCTTGCCTACTGACCAACATCTCTTATACATCTCAACACCAGCAATGAAGGAAGCAGGAACAAGAGAGAAAAAAAAACGAAAAAAAAACAAACCAGCAGCACCTGATATTCCCAGGTGCTCTCCCATCCAAGTACTAACCAGGCCTGGCCCTGCTTAGCTTCCAAGATCAGACAAGATTGGGCATGTTCAGGGTGGTATGGCTGTAGGTATTGCTTGCCTATTGACCTACATCTCTTATACATCTCAACACCAGCATTGAAGGAAGCAGGAACAAGAGAGAAAAAAAAAATGGAAAAAAATACCTACAGCACCTGGTATTCCCAGGTGGTCTCCCATCCAAGTACTAACCAGGCCTGGCCCTGCTTAGCTTCCAAGATCAGACGAATTTAGGCTTGTTCAGGGTGGTACAGCTGGAGGTACTGCTTGCCTACTGGCCTATTGACATACATCTCTTATACATCTCAACACCAGCATTAAAGAAAGCAGGAACAAGAGAGAAAAAAAAAAACAACCTACAGCACCTCGCATTCCCAGGTGGTCTCCCTTCCAAGTACTAACCAGGCCTGGCCCCGCTTAGCTTCCAAGATTAGACGAGATTGGGCTTGTTCAGGGTGGTGTAGATGTAGGTATTGCTTGCTTACTGACCTACATCTATTATACATCTCAACATCGGCATTGAAGAAAGCAGGAACAAGAGAGAGAAAAAAACGAAAAAATAAAACCTACAACACCTGGTATTCCTAGGTGGTCTCGGATCGAAGTACTGACCAGGCCTGGCCCTGCTTAGCTTCCAAGATTAGACGAGATTGATCTTGTTCAGGGTGGTTTGGCTGTAGGTATTGATTGCCTATTGACCTACATATCTTATACATCTCCACATCACCATTGAAGGAAGCAGGAACAAGAGAGAAAAAAAAACGAAAAAAAAAAACAACCTACAGCACCTGGTATTCCCAGGTGGTCTCCCATCCAAGTACTAACCAAGACCGGTTCTGTTTAGCTTCCAAGATCAGATGAGCTTGGGCATGTTCACTGTGGTTTACTGTAGGTATTGCTTGCCTACTGACCAACATCTCTTATACATCTCAACACCAGCATTGAAGGAAGCAGGAACAAGAGAGAAAAAAAAACGAAAAAATAACCCCACAGCACCTGGTATTCCCAGGTGCTCTCCCATCCAAGTACTAACCAGGCCCGGACCTGCTTAGCTTTCAAGATTAAATGAGATTGGACTTGTTCAGGGTTGTGTGGCTGTAGTTATTGCTTGCTTACTGACCTACATCTCTTATACATCTCAACACTAGAATTGAAGGAAGCAGAAACAAGAGAGAAAAAAACCCGGAAAAAATAAAACCTACAGCACCTGGTATTCCAAGGTGGTCTCCCATTGAAGTACTGACCAGGCGTGGCCCTGCTTAGCTTCCAAGATCAGATGAGATTGAACTTGTTCAGGGTGGTGTGGCTGTAGGTACTGCTTGCCTACTGACCTACATCTCTTATACATCTCAACACCAGCATTGAAGGAAGCAGGAACAAGAGAGAAAAAAAAACGAAAAAAAAAAAACCTACAGCACCTGGTATTCCCAGGTGCTCTCCCATGCAAGTACTAACCAGGACCGGCCCTGCTTAGCTTTCAAGATCAGACGAGATTGGTCTTGTTCAGGGTGGTGTGGCTGTAGGTATTGCTTGCCGACTGACCTACATCTCTTATTTTTATCTCAACACCAGCATTGAAGGAAGCAGGAACAAGAGAGAAAGAAAATTAAAAAAAAACCTACAGCACCTGGTATTCCCAGGTGGTCTCCCATCCAAGTACTAACCAGGCCCGGCCCTGCTTAGCTTCCAAGATCAGACAAGATTGGGCATGTTCAGGGTGGTTGACAGTAGGTATTGCCTGCCTACTGACATACATCTCTTACACATCTCAACACCAGCAATGAAGGAAGCAGGAACAAGAGAGAAAAAAAACCGAAAAAAAAACCAACCTGCAGCACCTGGTATTCCCAGGTGGTCACCCATCCAAGTACTAACCAGGCCTGGCCCTGCTTAGCTTCCAAGATTAGAGGAGATTGGACTTGTTCAGGGTGGTGTGGCTGTAGGTATTGCTTGCTTACTGACCTACATCTCTTTACATCTCAACACCGGCATTGAAGAAAGCAGGAACAAGAGAGAGAAAAAAACGAAAAAATAAAACCTACAGCACCTGGTATTCCCAGGTGGTCTCCCATCCAAGTACTAACCAGGCCTGGTCCTGCTTAGCTTCCAAGATCAGACCAGATTGGGCTTGCTCAGGGTGCTGTGGCTGTAGGTATTGTTTGCCTACTGACCTACATCTCTTATACATCTCAACACCAGCAATGAAGGAAGTATGAACAAGAGAGAAAAAAACACGAAAAAAAAAAAAACTTATAGCACCTGGTATTCTTAAGTGGTCTCCCATCCGAGTACTAACCAGGCCTGGCCCTGCTTAGCTTCCAAGATCAGACGAGATTGATCTTGTTCAGGGTGGTGTGGCTGTAGGTATTGCTTGCCTACTGACCTACATCTCTTATACATCTAAACACCAGCATTGAAGGAAGCAGGAACAAGAGAGGAAAAAACGAAAAAAAAAAAAAACCTACAGCACCTGGTATTCCCAGGTGGTCTCCCATCCAAGTACTAACCAGGCCCAGCCCTGCTTAGCTTCCAAGATCAGACAAGATTGGGCATGTTCAGGGTGGTTGACTGTATGTATTACTTGCCTGCTAACCTACATCTCTTATATATCTCAACACCAGCATTGAAGGAAGCAGGAAAAAGAGAAAAAAAAAAACAAAAAAAAATACCCAACAGCACTCGGTATTCCCAGGTTGTCTCCCATCCAAGTACTAACCAGACCCGACCCTGCTTAGCTTCCAAGATCAGATGAGCTTGGGCATGTTCACTGTGGTTTACTGTAGGTATTGTTTGCCTACTGACCAACATCTCTTATACATCTCAACACCAGCATTGAAGGAAGCAGGAACAAGAGAGAAAAAAAAAAGAAAAAAAAAACTCACAGCACCTGGTATTCCCAGGTGCTCTCCCATCCAAGTACTAACCAGGCCCGGCTCTGCTTAGCTTTCAAGATTAAATGAGATTGGACTTGTTCAGGGTTGTGTGGCTGTAGGTATAGCTTGCTTACTGACCTACATCTCTTATACAACTCAACACCGGCTTTGAAGGAAGCAGGAACAAGAGAGAAAAAAAAAAGAAAAAAAAAACCTACAGCACCTGGTATTCCCAGGTGGTCTCCCATCCAAGTACTAACCAGGCCTGGCCCAGCTTAGCTTCCAAGATCAGATGAGTTTGCGCTTGTTCAGGGTGGTATGGCTGTAGGTACTGCTTGCCTACTGGCCTACTGACATACATCTCTTATACATCTCAACACCAGCAGGAACAAAAGAGAAAAAAACAAAAAAAAAAAAACCTACAGCACCTGGTATCCCCAGGTGGTCTCCCATCCAAGTACTAACCAGGCCCAGCCCTGCTTAGCTTCCAAGATCAGATGAGTTTGGGCTTGTTCAAGGTGGTGTGGCTGTAGTTATTGCTTGTTAACTGACCTACATCTCTTATACATCTCAACACTAGCATTGAAGGATGCAGGAACAAGAGAGAAAAAAAACAAAAAAAAAACCTACAGCAACTGGTATTTCCAGGTGGTCTCCCATCCAAGTACTAACCAGGCCCGGCGCTGCTTAGCTTCCAAGATCAGACAAGATTGGGCTTGCTCAGAGATGTGTGGCTGTAGGTATTGCTTGTCTAGTGACCTACATCTCTTATACATCTCAAAACGGGCATTGAAGGAAGCAAGAACAAGAGAGAAAAAAAAACGAAAAAAAAAACCTACATCACCTGGTATTCCCAGGTGGTCTTCCATTCAAGTACTAACCAGGCCCGGCCCTGCTTCGCTTCCAAGATCAGACGAGTTTGGGCTTGTTCAGGGTGGTATGGCTGTAGGGATTGCTTGCCTACTGACCTACATCTGTTATACATCTCAACACCAGCATTGATGGAAGCAGGAACAAGAGAGAAAAAAAACGAAAAAAAAAACGAAAAAAAAAAACCTACAGCACCTGGTATTTCCAGGTGGTCTTCCATTCAAGTACTAACCAAGCCTGGCCCTGCTTAGCTTCCAAGATCAGACAAGATTGTGCTTGATCAGGGATGTGTGGCTGTAGGTATTGTTTGCCTAGTGACCTACATCTCTTATACATCTCAACACCAGCATTGATGGAAGCAGGAACAAGAGAGAAAAAAAACGAAAAAAAAAACCCTACAGCACCTGGTATTTCCAGGTGATCTCCCATCCAAGTACTAACCAGGTCTGGCCCTGCTTAGCTTCCAAGATCAGACAAGATTGGGCTTGTTCAGGGATGTGTGGCTGTAGTTATTGCTTGTTGACTGACCTACATCTCTTATACATCTCAACACCAGCAATGAAGGAAGTATGAACAAGAGAGAAAAAAACACGAAAAAAAAAAAAACTTATAGCACCTGGTATTCTTAAGTGGTCTCCCATCCGAGTACTAACCAGGCCTGGCCCTGCTTAGCTTCCAAGATCAGACGAGATTGATCTTGTTCAGGGTGGTGTGGCTGTAGGTATTGCTTGCCTACTGACCTACATCTCTTATACATCTAAACACCAGCATTGAAGGAAGCAGGAACAAGAGAGGAAAAAACGAAAAAAAAAAAAAACCTACAGCACCTGGTATTCCCAGGTGGTCTCCCATCCAAGTACTAACCAGGCCCAGCCCTGCTTAGCTTCCAAAATCAGACAAGATTGGGCATGTTCAGGGTGGTTGACTGTATGTATTACTTGCCTGCTAACCTACATCTCTTATATATCTCAACACCAGCATTGAAGGAAGCAGGAAAAAGAGAGAAAAAAAAACAAAAAAAAATACCCAACAGCACTCGGTATTCCCAGGTTGTCTCCCATCCAAGTACTAACCAGACCCGACCCTGCTTAGCTTCCAAGATCAGATGAGCTTGGGCATGTTCACTGTGGTTTACTGTAGGTATTGTTTGCCTACTGACCAACATCTCTTATACATCTCAACACCAGCATTGAAGGAAGCAGGAACAAGAGAGAAAAAAAAAAGAAAAAAAAAACTCACAGCACCTGGTATTCCCAGGTGCTCTCCCATCCAAGTACTAACCAGGCCCGGCTCTGCTTAGCTTTCAAGATTAAATGAGATTGGACTTGTTCAGGGTTGTGTGGCTGTAGGTATAGCTTGCTTACTGACCTACATCTCTTATACAACTCAACACCGGCTTTGAAGAAAGCAAAAACAAGAGAGAGAAAAAAATGAAAAAATAAAATGTACAGCACCTGTTATTCCTAGGTGGTCTCCCATCGAAGTACTGACCAGGCGCGGCCCTGCTTAGTTTCCAAGATCAGACGAGATTGATCTTGTTCAGGGTGGTTGACAGTAGGTATTGCTTGGTTACTGACATACATCTCTTATACATCTCAACACCAGCATTGAAGGAAGCAGGAACAAGAGAGAAAAAAAAAAGAAAAAAAAAACCTACAGCACCTGGTATTCCCAGGTGGTCTCCCATCCAAGTACTAACCAGGCCTGGCCCAGCTTAGCTTCCAAGATCAGATGAGTTTGCGCTTGTTCAGGGTGGTATGGCTGTAGGTACTGCTTGCCTACTGGCCTACTGACATACATCTCTTATACATCTCAACACCAGCAGGAACAAAAGAGAAAAAAACAAAAAAAAAAAAACCTACAGCACCTGGTATCCCCAGGTGGTCTCCCATCCAAGTACTAACCAGGCCCAGCCCTGCTTAGCTTCCAAGATCAGACGAGTTTGGGCTTGTTCAAGGTGGTGTGGCTGTAGTTATTGCTTGTTAACTGACCTACATCTCTTATACATCTCAACACTAGCATTGAAGGATGCAGGAACAAGAGAGAAAAAAAACAAAAAAAAAACCTACAGCAACTGGTATTTCCAGGTGGTCTCCCATCCAAGTACTAACCAGGCCCGGCGCTGCTTAGCTTCCAAGATCAGACAAGATTGGGCTTGCTCAGAGATGTGTGGCTGTAGGTATTGCTTGTCTAGTGACCTACATCTCTTATACATCTCAACACGGGCATTGAAGGAAGCAAGAACAAGAGAGAAAAAAAAACGAAAAAAAAAACCTACATCACCTGGTATTCCCAGGTGGTCTTCCATTCAAGTACTAACCAGGCCCGGCCCTGCTTCGCTTCCAAGATCAGACGAGTTTGGGCTTGTTCAGGGTGGTATGGCTGTAGGGATTGCTTGCCTACTGACCTACATCTGTTATACATCTCAACACCAGCATTGATGGAAGCAGGAACAAGAGAGAAAAAAAACGAAAAAAAAAACGAAAAAAAAAAACCTACAGCACCTGGTATTTCCAGGTGGTCTTCCATTCAAGTACTAACCAAGCCTGGCCCTGCTTAGCTTCCAAGATCAGACAAGATTGTGCTTGATCAGGGATGTGTGGCTGTAGGTATTGTTTGCCTAGTGACCTACATCTCTTATACATCTCAACACCAGCATTGATGGAAGCAGGAACAAGAGAGAAAAAAAACGAAAAAAAAAACCCTACAGCACCTGGTATTTCCAGGTGATCTCCCATCCAAGTACTAACCAGGTCTGGCCCTGCTTAGCTTCCAAGATCAGACAAGATTGGGCTTGTTCAGGGATGTGTGGCTGTAGTTATTGCTTGTTGACTGACCTACATCTCTTATACATCTCAACACCAGCATTGAAGGAAGCAGGAACAAGAGAGAAAAAAAACACGGAAAAAAAAAACCTACAGCACCTAGTATTCCCAGTTGGTCTCCCAACCAAGTACTAACCAGTACCGGCGCTGCTTGGCTTCCAAGATCAGACGAGATTGGTTTTATTCAGGGTGGTGTGGCTGTAGGTATTGTTTGCTTACTGACCTACATCTCTTATACATCTCAACACCAGCATTGAAGGAAGCAGAAACAAGAGAGAAAAAAAACGAAAAAAAAAAAACTACAGCACCTGGTATTTCCAGGTGGTCTCCCATCCAAGTACTAACCAGGTCTGGCCCTGCTTAGCTTCCAAGATAAGATGAGATTAGGCATGTTCAGGGTGGTTTACTGTAGGTATTGCTTGCTTACTGACCAACATCTCTTATACATCTAGACACCAGCATTGAAGGAAGCAGGAACAAGAGAGAAAAAAAAAAAACACAGCACCTGGTATTTCCAGGTGGTCTCCGATCCAAGTACTAACCAGGACCGGCCCTGTCTAGCTTCCAAAACCAGAGGAGATTGGTCTTGTTCAGTGTGGTGTGGCTGTAGGTATTGTTTGCCTACTAACCTACATCTCTTATACATCTCAACACCAGCATTGAAGGAAGCAGGAACAAGAGAGAAAAAAAACCGAAAAAAAAACCAACCTGCAGCACCTGGTATTCTCAGGTGGTCACCCATCCAAGTACTAACCAGGCCTGGCCCTGCTTAGCTTCCAAGATTAGAGGAGATTGGACTTGTTCAGGGTGGTGTGGCTGTAGGTGTTGCTTGCTTACTGACCTACATCTCTTTACATCTCAACACCAGCATTGAAGGAAGCAGGAAAAGAGAGAAAAAAAACCAAAAAAAAATACCCAACAGCACTCGGTATTCCCAGGTTGTCTCCCATCCAAGTACTAACCAGACCCGACCCTGCTTAGCTTCCAAGATCAGATGAGCTTGGGCATGTTCACTGTGGTTTACTGTAGGTATTGTTTGCCTACTGACCAACATCTCTTATACATCTCAACACCAGCATTGAAGGAAGCAGGAACAAGAGAGAAAAAAAAAGAAAAAAAAAACTCACAGCACCTGGTATTCCCAGGTGCTCTCCCATCCAAGTACTAACCAGGCCCGGCTCTGCTTAGCTTTCAAGATTAAATGAGATTGGACTTGTTCAGGGTTGTGTGGCTGTAGGTATAGCTTGCTTACTGACCTACATCTCTTATACAACTCAACACCGGGTTTGAAGAAAGCAAAAACAAGAGAGAGAAAAAAACGAAAAAATAAAATGTACAGCACCTGTTATTCCTAGGTGGTCTCCCATCGAAGTACTGACCAGGCGCGGCCCTGCTTAGTTTCCAAGATCAGACGAGATTGATCTTGTTCAGGTTGGTGTGGCTGTAGGTACTGCTTGCCTACTGACCTACATCTCTTATACATCTCAACACCAGCATTGAAGGAAGCAGGAACAAGAGAGAAAAAAAAACGGAAAAAAAAACCTACAGCACCTGGTATTCCCAGGTGCTCTCCCATCCAAGTACAAACCAGGCCCGGCCCTGCTTAGCTTCCAAGATCAGATGAGATTAGGCATGTTCAGGGTGGTTTACTGTAGGTATTGCTTGCCTACTGACCTACATCTCTTATACATCTCAACACCAGCATTGAAGGAAGCAGGAACAAGAGAGAATAAAAAAAGGAAAAAAAAAAAAACCTTCTGCACCTGGTATCCCCAGGTTGTCTCCCATCCAAGTACTAACCAGGGCCGGCTCTGCTTAACTTCCAGGATCAGACAAGATTGAGCTTGTTCAGGGTGGTGTGGCTGT
>NW_027445911.1:197500-202500 GCF_038048845.1 Mixophyes fleayi
TCAGGGTGGTGTGGCTGTAGGTATTGCTTGCCCATTGACCTACATGTCTTATACATCTCAACACTAGAATTGAAGGACGGAGAAACAAGAGAGAAAAAAAAACGGAAAAAAAAAAAACCTACAGCACCTGGTATACCCAGGTGGTCTCCCATCCAAGTACTAATCAGGCCCGGCCCTGGTTAGCTTCCAAGATCAGATGAGATTAGGCTTGTTCAGGGTGGTATGGCTGGAGGTACTGCTTGCCTACTGGCCTATTGACATACATCTCTTATACATCTAGACACCAGCATTAAAGGAAGCAGGAACAAGAGAGAAAAAAAACCGGAAAAAAGCAACCTACAGCACCTGGTATTCCCAGGTGGTCTCCCTTCCAAGTACTAACCAGGCCTGGCCCTGCTTAGCTTCCAAGATTAGACGAGATTGGGCTTGTTCAGGGTGGTGTAGATGTAGGTATTGCTTGCTTACTGACCTACATCTATTATACATCTCAACATCGGCATTGAAGAAAGCAGGAACAAGAGAGAAAAAAAGGAAAAAATAAAACCTACAGCACCTGATATTCCTAGGTGGTCTCCCATCGAAGTACTGACCAGGCGCGGCCCTGCTTAGATTCCAAGATCAGACGAGATTGATCTTGTTCAGGGTGGTGTGGCTGTAGGTCCTGCTTGCCTACTGACCTACATCTCTTATACATCTCAACACCAGCATTGAAGGAAGCAGGAACAAGAGAAAAAAAATAACGAAAAAAAAAAAACCCATCAGCACCTGGTATCCCCAGATGGTCTCCCATCCAAGTACTAACCAAGCCCAGTCCTGCTTAGCTTCCAAGATGAAATGAGATTGGGCATGTTCAGGGTGGTTTATTGTAGGTATTGCTTCCTGACTGACCTACAACTCTTATACATCTCAACACCAGCATTGAAGGAAGCAGGAACAAGAGAAAAAAAAAAACACCTACAGCACCTGGAATTCCCAGGTGGTCTCCCATCCAAGTTCTAACCATGCCCAGCCCTGCTTAGCTTCCAAGATTAGACTAGACTGGGCTTATTCAAGGTGTTGCGCGGTAGGTATTGCTTGCCTACTGACCTACATCTCTTATACATCTCAACACGGACATTGAAGGAAGCAGGAACAAGAGAGAAAAAAAAAAAAAACTACAGCACCTGGTATTCCCAGGTGGTCTCCCATCCAAGTACTAACCAGGCCCGGCCCTGCTTTGCTTACAAGATCAGACGAGTTTGGGCTTATTCAGGGTGGTATGGCTGTAGGGATTGCTTGTCTACTCGCCTACATCCGTTATACATCTCAACACCAGCATTGGAGGAAGCAGGAACAAGAGAAAAAAAAATAATGAATAAAACAAAAACAAACAGCACCTGGTATTCCCAGGTGGTATCCCATCCAAGTACTAAACAGGTCTGGCCCTGCTTAGCTTCCAAGATAAGATGAGATTGGGCATGTTCTGGGTGGTTTACTGCAGGTATTGCTTGCATACTGACCAACATCTCTTATACATCTAGACACCAGCATTGAAAAAAGCAGGAACAAGAGAGAAAAAAAAAACGGAAAAAAAAAAACCTACAGCACCTGGTATTCCCAGGTGGTCTCCCATCCAAGTACTAACCAGGCCCGGCTCTGTTTAGCTTCCAAGATCAGACGATATTGGGCTTGTTCAGGGTGGTATGACTGTATGTACTGCTTGTCTCCTGGCCTACTGACATACATCTCTTATACATCTCATCACCAGCATTAAAGAAAGCAGGAACAAGAGAGAAAAAAACCCGAAAAAAACCAAAAACCTACAGCACTTGGTATTCCCAGGTGGTCTCCCATGCAAGTACTAACCAAGCCCAGCCCTGCTTAGCTTCCAAGATCAGACAAGATTGGGCATGTTCAGGGTGGTTGACTGTATGTATTACTTGCTTGCTAACCTACATCTCTTATACATCTCAACACCAGCATTGAAGGAAGCAGGAAAAAGAGAGAAAAAAAAAACGAAAAGAAATACCCAACAGCACTCGGTATTCCCAGGTTGTCTCCCATCCAAGTACTAACCAGACCCGACCCTGCTTAGCTTTCAAGATCAGATGAGCTTGGGCATGTTCACTGTGGTTTACTGTAGGTATTGCTTGCCTACTTACCAACATCTCTTATACATCTCAACATCAGCATTGAAGGAAACAGGTACAAGAGAGAAAAAGAAACGGAAAAAAAAAATCCTACAGCACCTGGTATTCCCAGGTGGTCTTCCATCTAAGTACTAACCAGGCCCGACCCTGCTTAGCTTGCAAGATCAGACAATATTGGGCTTGTTCATGGTGGTGTGGCTGTAGGTATTGCTTGCTTACTGACCTACATCTCTTATACATCTCAACACCGGCATTGAAGGAAGCAGGAACAAGAGAGAAAAAAAACCTACAGCACCTAGTATTCCCAGGTGGTCTCCCATCCAAGTACTAACCAGGCCCAGCCCTGCATAGCTTCCAAGATCAGACGATATCAGGCATGTTCACTGTGGTTTACTGTAGGTATTGCTTGCCTACTTACCAACATCTCTTATACATCTCAACATCAGCATTGAAGGAAGCAGGTACAAGAGAGAAAAAAAAATCCTACAGCACCTGGTATTCCCAGGTGGTCTTCCATCTAAGTACTAACCAGGCCCGACCCTGCTTAGCTTGCAAGATCAGACAATATTGGGCTTGTTCATGGTGGTGTGGCTGTAGGTATTGCTTGCTTACTGACCTACATCTCTTATACATCTCAACACCGGCATTGAAGGAAGCAGGAACAAGAGAGAAAAAAAACCTACAGCACCTAGTATTCCCAGGTGGTCTCCCATCCAAGTACTAACCAGGCCCAGCCCTCCATAGCTTCCAAGATCAGACGATATCAGGCATGTTCAGGGTGGTTTACTGTAGGTATTGCTTGCCTACTGATCAACATCTCTTATACATCTCAACACCAGCATTGAAGGCAGCAGGAACAAGAAAGAATGAAAAACGAAAAAAAAAAACGTACAGCATCTGGTTTCCCCAGGTGGTCTCTCATCCAAGTACTAACCAGGGCAGGCCCTGCTTAGCTTCAAGGATCAGACAAGATTGGGCTTGTTCAGGGTGGTGTGGCTAAAGGTATTGCTTGCCTACTGACCTACATCTGTTATACATCTCAACACCAGCATTGAAAGAAGCAGGAACAAGGAGGAAAAAAACCGAAAAAAAACCAACCTACAGCACCTAGTATTCCAAGGTGGTCTCCCATCCGAGTACTAACCAGGCCCGACCCTGCTTAGCTTCCAAGATCAGATAAGATTGGGCATGCTCAGGGTGGATGACTGTAGGTATTGCTTACCTACTGACCTACATCTCTTATACATCTCAACACCAGCATTGAAGGAAGCAGGAACAAGAGAAAAAAAATAACGAAAAAAAAAAAAACATCAGCACCTGGTATTCCCAGGTGGTCTCCCATCCAAGTACTAACCAGGTCCGGCCCTGCTTAGCTTCCAAGATAAGATGAGATTGGGCATGTTCAGGGTGGTTTACTATAGGTATTGCTTGCCTTCTGACCAACATCTCTTATACATCTCAACACCAGCATTGAAGGAAGCAGGAACAAGAGAGAACAAAAAACAAAAAAAAACAAAAACCTACAGCACCTGGTATTGCCAAGTGGTCTCCCATGCAAGTACTAACCAAGCCCAGCCTTGCTTAGCTTCCAAGATCAGATGAGATTGGACTTGTTCAGGGTGGTGTGGCTGTAGGTATTGCTTGCCTACTGACATAATCTCTTATACATCTCAACACCAGCAATGAAGGAAGCAGGAACAAGAAAGAAAAAAAAACGAAAAAAAAAAACAACCTACAGCACCTGGTATTCCCAGGTGGTCTCCCATCCAAGTACTAACCAGGCCTGGCCCTGCTTAGCTTCCAAGATTAGACAAGATTGGGCTTGTTCAGGGTGGTGTGGCTGTAGGTAGTGCTTGCCTACTGACCTACATCTATTATACATCTCAACACCGGCATTGAAGAAAAACAGGAACAAGAGAGAGAAAAAAACGAAAAAATAAAACTTACAGCACATGGTATTCCCAGGTGGTCTCCCATCCAAGTACTAACCAGGGCCGGCCCTGCTTAGCGTTCAAGATCAGACGAGATTGATCTTGTTCAGGGTCGTGTGGCTGTAGGTTTTGCTTGCCTATTAACCTACATCTCTTATACATCTCAACACTACAATTGAAGGGCGCAGAAACAAGAGAGAAAAAAAAACGGAAGAAAAAAAAAAAACCAACAGCACCTGGTATTCCCAGGTGGTTTCCCATCCAAGTACTAACCAGGCCCGGCCCTGGTTGGCTTCCAAGATCAGATGAGCATGGGCATGTTCAGGGTGGTTTACTGTAGGTATTGCTTGCTTACTGACCAACATCTCTTATACATCTCAACACCAGCATTGAAGGAAGCAGGAACAAGAGAGAAAAAAAAAATGAAAAAAAAAACGTACAGCACCTGGTATTCCCAGGTGGTCTCCCATCCAAGTACTAACCAGGCCTGGCCCCACTTAGCTTCCAAGATAAGATGAGTTTGGGCTTGTTCAGGGTGGTATGGCTGTAGGTATTTCTTGTCTACTGACCTACATCTCGTATACATCTCAACACCAGCATTGAAGGAAGCAGGAAAAAGAGAGAAAAAAAAACGGAAAAAAATACCTACAGTACCTGGTATTCCCAGGTGGTCTCCCATCCAAGTACTAACCAGGCCTGGCCCTACTTAGCTTCCAAGATCAGATCAGTTTAGGCTTGTTCAGGGTGGTATGGCTGGAGGTACTGCTTGTATACTGGCCTATTGACATACATCTCTTATACATCTCAACACCAGCATTAAAGAAAGCAGGAACAAGAGAGAAAAAAAAACGAAAAAAAAAACAACCTACAGCACCTGGTATTCCAGGTGGTCTCCCTTCCAAGTACTAACCAGGCCTGGCCCTGCTTAGCTTCCAAGATT